>NW_020954596.1:53065913-53238096 GCF_900497805.2 Vombatus ursinus
CAAGCCTAGAACTCCTCTTTGCTTTGGAACTGTGAGCAGGGCCCCTGCTCCCTTGTGACCTACTCCTAGCACTCCTTTATGTCCTGGAATGTTTACCCAGAACTGTGTATGGGCAATAGAGTTGTCAATCAGCACCAGCTGCACTCCATGCCAGCAAAGGATTCCCTGTAATCTCTTTTTGACCAGTTGTTCAACCTGTTACTGTATTTGGGCTGAGAGATTCCCTGTTGTTGCTGCCACTGCATGTGAGATCTCAGGACAAGTCTCCACCCTAGTGTCACAGACTTCTCCTGCCAACCTCCAATGTTAGGCCAGAAAAATGTCTCATCCTAATCTATCATTGTCTCTGCCATTCCAAAATTTTATTTAAGGAATTATTTCAAAGTTGTTTGGAGGGGAATGTTGGAAAAGATCATCTGGGTGACTACCCCCAATCAGTCACCTTGGCTCCACCCGTGCCATCAGTCTAAGAAATACTTTAAAAGCTCAGATTCTAAAAAGAGCCACACTGATATTTTCCAAGTACAGCAAAAGTTAACCTAGAAAGGAGATTATCACCAAAAGAAAGACAAGGTTAGAAATTCTAGGGAGCAAAGCAACACATGAGAACAGTAGGGATCTCCTTCAGAAGCTAGACAGAAAGAAATTTAATTGGTTCACATAGGTCAGGAATTCTTCCATGGCTTTGGAAATCCTTTGAAATAGATTTAAAAGCAGCATTTGACAAAGAATGTATACCTTATGAACAATTTTCAAAGTACCTGTTGCTTCTCTAAAAATAGTAGGTAAGAAATGAAAATTCTAAGTACATTGTTAAGCTACCATTGGACTTTCTTCAGACTATTTAGTACTATGTAGAACAGAACCATTTGTAAGAAGTCTCACTATTCCTAGTACAATGGAAAGAACACTGACTCTTGAATCAGATGACTTAGGTTTAAATTCTGTCTCTGAAGCATAATACCTATGTCACCTAGTATAAGTCACTTAACTTTGCTGGGCCTCAGTTTCCTTATCTGTAAAATAAGACACTTAGACTAGATGGTCTTTGAGGAGTCTCCTAGTTATAACTTTATGATCCTTATTGACTAAAATAATGGCAATCACTTTCTCAGGAATGTCCATTGGGACAACTGCTTTGGTCTAGTCTGGGGAGTGAAATCTGTTTCCACTATGGAGCAGGGATGATTTCTGATAGAGAAACAACTCCCTCCCCACCCTGCATTCTTCTTTTGCTGCTTCCTTATTTGATTTGAAGAAAATTTTCTGAATATAAGGCATCCATATGCATGTGGATTTTTGTGCCCACATATGAATGCAGTCCTACACAATAAAGATAATGCCTTACTTGTCAATTGTATAGACCAAACAAATACTGCCCATTGTCTGTACAGACAAGGTTACCTGACTCTAGCCAGGATAAATTGCAGTGATTGAGGATACTACACAGTCAATCTGTTTCATTTCCTCCAGGAAATGTAATGAGGATTGGCAAGCTAAGTGAATTTTTTTTTTCCATTTCCAGCTTCTATGATTCTCTGATAAAACTATAGTATTTACTTAAACACTTCTCACAGCAACAAGTGACACCTAGAGACATGTTTTGCCTTTGTCTAAATCCCTAAGAAAGTAACAGGCTAAAGACATTCTATTCTAAAGGCTAAACTATTCACATCATGCTAGACACAAATGCAAACTGTATTAGATCATCATGGATGGTCATTTCTACCTCATTTTACAGCTAAAGTTTATTACAATAAAGCAGTTTACTGATCATTTAAATCAATAATAAAAGTAATAATTGTTCAGTCCTACAGAAACACTATGATGGAACATTAGAATGGATCGGGAAGGGAGCACCACCTTAGGAAAATGTTACATTGAGCAAGTAACTTAATGCGGACCAATAATCTTTTCCCTAGTACTTACTGTACCACTTCCCTTCAAAGTGTGTTCTAGATCCTCTTTAACTTCATTGGTTTTAGATGACAGTATACCCAAGAGAGTATAACCTCCTTGAAGGTAAGGACTACTTCTATTTTTGTCTTCTTATTCTTAGCACCTAGCTAATGCCTAGTAGCTACCTTTGGAAAGCTTGTTGAACCAAACTGAATTGAATTAAATTACCTATATTGTTCTCCATTTCCCATACCTGCTGCTGGAATTGGAATTTCTAGTGAACTTTTGCTTGATCTAGCTCAGCTTCTGATTCTACTTTAAAGTACTCCCTTTTTCCACAACATGGGGTCTTCCTTATTCATTTTTAGCTGTGTGAAAAGAGACAGATATGTGACAATTTCAACTACACCTCCCCCATTTTAGTTTGACCTTGGATTTAATTGGTGTATTGCATTCCTGATATAGAAATTACATCCCCCAGTATAGATCAGTAAAAAGTTTTAAGTACCTGAGACACTGAGAGGTTAAGTGACATGATCATGATAACACAATCAGTAGGTATCAGAGGCAGATCTCATGCATGACCAGGTATGTCACCAAGGGAGGACTTTAATCAGTGATCAATAGCATTTATTAAGCTTTTACCATGTGCCAGACACTTCTCTAATTAAATTGTCCCTTTCCTCATACTATTCAATAAAAGGGACCTTGACAACAGAATATGTCTAGACAATGCTTTCACAGAACAATTCCTGAATATGCTGCCTGTTGTGTGGCCAACAATAATAATGACTAGCATTTATGTACATTTGTAAATCACTCTATAGAATATCACATTTGAATCATACCACAGTTCAATGAGGTGCAGGTGTTACCCTCATATTATAGATAAAATAATTGAGGCTCAGATGAGACTTGCCCATGACAGAGGTGTCAATTGAACACAGGTTCACCCCGAGTAATGTATTCTAACCATCATGCTATTAATTTATTCTAACATTAATTAGTTGATTATTAGTAACTTGTAAACTAATCATTCTAACATCAATTAATATATTCTACCCACTGTGTTCCTGATATAATAATGGCCATCTTCTGCAGTAAAAATGCCATATATTTCCCCTAAAAGGAAATTCTTTTGTTTTAAAACTTCTGTTAATTGGCTTAGGAACACTTGAATTTCTTAGGCAATTAGTCCACTGTCACCAACTCTCCAACAGTTCAAGACATGGATCACTCTGAGACCATAAGCAAGTCAGAATGAAGAGATAGGTCAGGAAACTCTTAACATCAAAACTTCCAGGGAATGAGGCACATTACTATCTGGGATCTGTAGTGGCACACAGCTAAGGCAATGATATTTCTTATTACTCATTCAGAGCTATAAGTAAAGTATAGAATCATAAGCCCTTCATAAAAGTTCCCAGTGCTGTCTATATGAAAACATAAAGGTCAAAAGGACCACTCAATTTAAAGCTGAGCAGGGCTTGCACATTTATCCTTAGAAAAAGAGACACACAAGTGGCCTGTGATCAGCACGAACTATGAAGAGCTGATTTTAGATATATTGGGAAAACTGCTTCACTCTTGTAATAGCTGCAAGACTTTTTTCTGTTATCAAAAATTGTGTTCAGTCCTGTTCTATGGGTAACATCGTTCTTAAGAATTCATTCTCATTACATCACCTGGCAACTGAGGAATAAATGCAGCCCTGATCATAAGGTAGCTTGCCACTAAAAACAATGGTGTGTGTGTTCCTTATAATGTACTCATGTTGACTCAGAAATCATTAACTCCTTGTCATTCCTAGAGGTCATCCTCTAGCTCATCAGTCATGGGCCTTAGACATCATTTTCCAACAGGCAGTAAAGTGGATTAGTAACAACTACCTTCTGGGGAGACAAAGAAAAAATGGTAAAAAAAAAAATGGGAAAATTGAAATTTTTGCTGTGGTTTAGATACACAAACTTTACCTTAGTTAAGTTGAAAATGAGTTGCATTGATGTGGTAAAATACAGAAAGCTCTGATTTCTATTTTTGTCACTCACATGCCTGATAGGTAAGTAACCTGTGAGTCACTGCTAACCCTCTGAGTTCAAATGGAAATAAATCAAACTTTGGAGACTTTTCACTTATGAATACCTTCTCTAGCTTTTATTTGCTTTCCAAGAGAAGAGACCTAAAGAAAGTTTATATTTGACTCATCTTTCATGCTTACCTACATGTCCTCAATTCTCTTGCCATTACCAAAATAACAGGACATGACCTATGGAAGATGACAGAGAATAAGAGTTGAGATTGACTTTAAGGTTATAACCCTTGATGGATATAAGAATCTTGGGTCCCTCAATAAAAACAGGGAAGGTTCTAGAAGGAGTAGGTCTGGAAGAGGTTTTAAACACATTTGAGTTATCTATAGGAAGCCAAGAATGAGACATCCTGAAGACACTTGATGATGTGGGACTGGAGGTCAAAAGAGATTAAGGCTGACTATGTTGGAGTCATCTATTTAGAAATAATAATTGATCCCGTGGGATTTGATGAGGTCTCCAAAAAAAAGTGCATGTAAAGAAAGTAAAGAAGAAACAAGATAGAACATTGAGAAAACTTGGCATAATAAACTTTTAGAAATAGGTATTTACTGTGCTCTATCAATAGGGTTGGTACAAAAACTTCCAAAATACCTTCTTACTAGTATGATTAGACATACAGACTTGGTGGGCAAGAAACAAATAATAATCAAACAAGGAGGCTGAGGGTTGTCCAGTATGTAGGAGGAGAAGTAGGAGACAGGGCAACAATGCCGAAGCCAAGGAGAGATGGGGTATCAATAAGCTCCTATATCAAAAGTTTCTGAGATATTGGAGTATGAAGACTGACAACACCATCATGTTTGGCAGTTGAATACCTTGGAGTGACAATTTCAGTCAAGTAGTGGGGTTAGAAGTTAGATTTCAAGGGGTTGAGAAATGAATGGAGATTAAAGGAAAGTAGTCAGTAAATATAGGAGATACTTTCTGCACATCTGAAAGTGGAAGAAAGGAAAGCTATAGAATAATATTTCAAGAGAATTGTACCTGGGAAGGAATTAGGAGTATTTTACCTAAAGAGAAGATGGGGCTGAAGTGAGAAGGGGTGATGTCACAATAGCTGTCTTCAAATATTTGAAGGGACATCATATTTGAGATGGATTAGATTTATGTCTAATGTCTAAGGGCAATGAGTAGAAGTTGGTAAAAAGAAGATTTTGTCTCTGTGTAAGGAAGGATATATTATCAATAAAAGTTATCCAAACATGGAATGGGCTGCCTCAGGAAGCAGGTGATTTCCCATCCCTGGAAATATTTCAAGCAGGAACTTTGGCCTGGATTATCTCTAAGGTCTCTTCCATCCTGTAATCTGAGAGCCTGTGATCTCAAGCATGATTCTCATCAGGTATAGAATTGACTGGGTCACCTCTAAGGTTACTTACAGCTATGAAATTCTGTGATTCCCTGATGCTGGGCAATAGTAACAATTACACCACCTATATACATACTATAGGATTGTTCTGAGGAAGCTCTACAGATTATGAAGTGCTACATCAATATAGAAAGTGTTATGAAAATGTGAGTGATCATGTTTTTAATTATTTTAAGGAACACATTATATAGACCCACTGAGTCCCTCCTCATACATTATAAGGGGAGAGTGCACTGTGCCATATTCTCTTAAACTGATAAGCCAACCAGCAACCAGGATCAAGTAAAAAGGCATGGTAAATGAGGCCTAAGTACATGACTTTGCACTTACCTATCCTGAGTTTTTAAACTTTAAGCCAAGTTATCCCAACCATATTTTGTTGTTATTTAGTTGTTTTTTCAGTCATGTCCAATTCTTCGTGACCCCTTTTGGGTTGTTTTTGCAAAGATAGTAGAGAAGTTTGTCATTTCCTTCTCCAACTTACTTTACAAGTGAGGAACTAAAGCAAATAGGGTTAAATGACTTGCCCAGGGTCATACAGCTAGTAAGCATCTGAGACTGGATTTGAATTCAGGAAGACTCCTCTTCCTGATTCCAGGCCCAGCACTCCACTGCACCACCATGCTGCCCCATTCCAACATGAGCACACACACATACACATGCACGTGTATATGTATGTATATGTCTGTATGTATAGGTATATGAATGTGTACGTATATATATTTAATAAGTAACATAACAAGAAGCAGCCTTTTTTCATATTTCATATTCCCAAATATCTTGGTGGAAAAGCAAGTAGAAAAATAGAGATTTCTAAGTTTCATTGGACTTTCTTTCCAGTAGGCTCGACAGTCAATCATTTCATTATTTTCTCTAAGCAGGATGGTATTTATACACTCTATCAGAAGAATAGTAAAGCAGCATGTTTTCTTCACAGCATAAATTTAGCTAAATTGTTCTTCTGCTTGATGTAATACAGACTAGTCTGCCCAAGAATTCATGAGGAGTAAAATGTGGGTACTACTTAGGTATCGCATTTTGATCTTATTGTTGTTAAGGATAAAAATATAACACAAAATAAACCTTATTGTTGTTAGGAAGGAGGAAAGTTATCACAGTAAGGAACCCACAAATAGTTAAAAAAGGTGGCAGAAATTTGTGCAACTCAGATTATCCTGCTCTAGAAGAATAGGGTTCAGGCTAACTAGTTAGGAAATGTGTATTATTTTCTAGAATGATGCATTGCAAAATCCTTTCTTTCATTTGGTTTAGATTTCCACAAAGATAACTACACTATTCTACAATTATATTTTATCTTTTTATTTCAGTTCTTCACTTTTCTCGTTTCCTTTTCTTTAAAATATCATATAAGATAAGTAATCCTTTTCTGATATCTCTATGATGCATTAAAATTTGAGGGTGAAAAGACACTGTTGTTCAGTCATTTCAGTCTTGGCCAACTCTTCATGATCCCATTTGGAGTTTTCTTGGCAAAGATACTAGAGTGGTTGTCATTTCCTTCTCCAGTTCATTTTTCAGATGAGAAACTGAGGTAAACAGGGAGAAGTGACTTGCCCAGGGTCACACAGCTATTAAATGTCTGAGGCTGGATTTGACTCACGTCCTCCTGACTCCAGCTCATTGCTCTATCCACTGGCTCTAATAGTATATTTAATTTACTATATGATATTTCATAGATCATAAAGCTACCTATTAAGTCAGCTATAGCAATACCCCTGGCACAAAGTAAGCAATTAATACTTTTTTCATTCATTCATTCAATTTCTTCGTTTTACCATGAGAAAACTAAGGCCTAAGAGGTTAAATGACTTGCTCAAGGTCACACACATGACGAATGTCAGAGGTGAGATTTAAACCTCGGTCCTCTGACTCCAGAGTCTGTGCTCTTCTCCATCTATCACAATATGTGTGCACTTGTTTGAAGGATATTATCCACTCATATGAACGAATATTTATCAAGAATCTACTCTATGTTAAGATTTGAGGATACAAAGGTGAAAATGGCATGGTCCTGCCCTCAAGAAGTTTATAATCCAATATAACAGAAAGATTACAACATGTACATAAATAGGTATGATTTAAGGGAGAAGCTGAAAAGGGAAGAGAAAAGATGTAGACAAAGTACTCTAAGAAATTTGAGGGGGAAAGCTCATTTTCCCCTAGCAGAATCAGCAGGTGAGGACACCTGAGCTGGGCCTTGAAAGAAGAGCAGGACGTGCATTCCAAGGAGAAGGGGTAGAAACATCTCTAATTTCATAAGTAATCCTAGGCTACTGCCTGAGGCACAAAGATGTTAAGTGATTTACCTAGTCAGTCTCTGTCTGTCTGTCTCTGTCTCTCTGTCCTCTCTCTCCTTCCTTGATGAGTTTGAGTTCTCTCCTCTTCCTTGATTTTCTTTCTTTTAAAAAAATTTTGAATAGATTTTTATTGATATGTTTTGATGTCACCTAGATTTCTCCCTTGCAGGGTACCATCTCTCATAATAAATACTGTTTTTAAAGGAAAAAGGAGGAGGAAAAGAAAAAGAACTACCAAAATGCATCAATACATTTTAATAAATCAGACATCATGTACAATGTTTCACTTCTGTGGACACCCCCCTACCTTTGTGCAAAGGTGTAGAAGGAGGTCTTTAAAAATATTTTGTTATGTATGGAGTCATTTTGGCCAATGCCTTCACTGAGGTATACACAGAGTAGTAAAATCTCTGGATCAAAATGTATAGACACTTTAGCCATCTTATCTGCAGAGTACCATCTTCTTTGCTTTTCTTCAAGATCAATGTTTTGCTTATATGGATATCATGTTTTCTTTTAATGTTATTGCTTTTTGCTTGTCTTCATTCAAACTATTTAGCATTTCTGTATATTTGCCATAAATTCTGCTTTTACAATTTTTATTTCTCTTTTATTATTCAGGAACATTCTGCTACGGTTCCATGTGTTCTTGAGAATCCACAGGATCCTCTGTCTCTTCAGGTATTGATTGATTTTTTTGTCTTATAATATTTATTCATAGGTGCCTGGCATCTTTTAACTGATCTGGAGACCTTATTCCTTTCTGTTATTTATATCTTCCTGGTTGACTATATTGAGAATCCTAGAGTTTTCTTTGTCCTAAGATCTTTGGTAGTTTCGGACTTTTTTTCCCTTATTTTTCCTATTGTTTACTTTCTGATTTATTCCCTTTCCCTTATTATTTATCTGGGAGTTTGGGGTGGGCTAGACCTCAAAGTTCTCAGCCTTCTCCAATGCTGTGCAATTCATGTTTTACTAGTTTCAGTCTCTGCCCCCAAGTGATTTCTGCAGAGCCAGAACTGGTCCCAGGTAGATGCTGGGCTCATTCTTTTAGGTTTAGTAGAGTACTACACAGCCACAAATATTTGTCCTGCCCAGTTTCTCTCTGACTGAGCTCTAGAGCTCTCCTAGCTAGAGACAGCTTTTTCCTTTTCCCTTTTTGGCTTGGTTGGTTGGTTGTTTTCCAACACTGGGGGAAGAGAGTTCAAGCCTGGTGATCTACTACTGTAGCCTTGTCCACCTGGTGTGTGGTGAGAGAAGGGTGCTAAGTTATCAAGTTAGGGCTTAGGTTACCCTTCTCTGCAGTTAGTTTCTTGAATTTTTATTTTGCTAGGGGTTCTTGGTATCCTAGACTATGGAGACAGCTGAAATTGCTTTGTCTTACTTACTTTGGAGAGGTTTGAGAGGTCATGAGGATCGGAGAAAATGCCTACTCTTCTATCCTGTTGGTCAAATGACCAAGAAGTCTCTTTCTTGCTTTTCAAAGCATGTAGCAATATTACAAAAACACACAAAATATTGAGAAAAGTCAATTTGACTACTGCTATAGTCATTTACGTGTGTTCAGTCAATGTTTAGTATCATCTCCAAGAATTTGCCCATTTCAGCATCATACTCTTCCCTGAGTCCAACAAATGGCAAAATAACATTAGTGGTCCCAAATATATTCCGACTCGAGAAACATCTATTTATTTATTTCATGGCTTCATAGGCACATAGAAGGTAATAGCAACTAATGTCATGTCCTACTACTTCTGCATCATCATCACCATCACCTTCATTATAACTCATATTTTTGAGCTCTCCCCAGGACAATCCTATGTGAGCAAGTACCCCAGTATTGATGAAGAAACTAAGGCTCTGATAGGCTCTTACTTGCTCATGACTACACAGTTAGAAATATTTTGAAGTGAGATTATAACCTAGGGCTCCTGACTCCTCTTTCCACTATATCTAGTTAACTCATCATCACTTATAAAGAATTATCCTGATGACTTAATCCTTTCAACGCAGATTCTCTCTATGAGGTCCCACTGCTCTGATTGGTGAGCACCTCATGTGGCTCACAATTTCAGGATGGTCAAAGTTATGTTATATGTTTCTTTTCAATCACCTTCTCACCTATTATTTGGCTGTAATCCACTTGTCCTACTTCCTCTGCTTTCCAATTCTCTCGTAATCAAATGAATACCATAACTCCCAGAAAGGCTAGTATTAAACTTCTCTCCTTTATCTCCATTCACCTTCCCTGAAACTTTTCAAACCAAAGGAATTCTACCTAGCTACTACTTATCTATGTGTATGTATTTTCTTATCCTATTAGCATGTAAGTTCATTGAGGGAAGTCTATCCAAAGTGTTAGGCAATAGTAAGCAAGTAATAAATATGTTTTCAGTCATTCATCCACTGATTGATAGTTACAAAATATCCTCTATACATGTTTTTGCAACAAAGTGAAGTCAAGTAAATAGATGCTAAGCTTCTTTCAACAAGTGTTGGTTCTGCAGCATGCTCACCAGGTTAAAGTGTCCAAGAGAAAGTGACCTAGGACTGGGTTTTTTTTTTTTCCCCAAGGAAAAAGAACATGAAGACAAGAAGGGTATTAGCATGAATCCAGATTACAAGGTTTAGTTAAGGATCATCAGGATCAATTAGTGAATGTATGTGATGTAAGGAGATATGATCAAAACAAAGTGTGAACCAGAGCTGACATAGAATGAGAAAGTAATCAAAATTAGGAGTCAGTCAGGCTATCCAGTACAGCCAGAGGGATATAGTTTGAATTGAAGCACTACAACTGCATTTCCCTGGGCTTCTGGACTTTTTGCTTGCCTTTCAAATCTACAGAAAGCTCTCTTTGGTCTAGATGGGAGGATCAAATTTGATCTGAGCACTTTGATATATTCTACTTTATTTCCTTTCCCACTGTTATGATTAAAGAATTGTTACAGTTATTCTCACACTTTTGCATATGACATTAATTAAAAGGCAGCAGTGACACAGGAACTAGGACCATGCTTTTCTAGTGATATGGGGGGCTAAGAAATCTGACAAATCCATCCTGAACTCTCAATGTAATTAATTCAGTGGTACCACCCTAAGATCAGGGAGTAGAACTATGGAGAGAACAACTAGTTATTTAAAAGCCAGAGAGACCCTGAAGTTGCCCTAGAGCACCCTCAGCTAAGTGATAGAATCCATCATCACTGAACTGAGCACTCAATTGAATGACCTTATTACTGAACTTGACCAGACTTGGTCAGAGCTTCCCAACATCGCCTTGAGTTAGACAAGTCAAGTTTTCTGATGCTCATTTTGTGGGTAAGTAGTATGAAACTACAATGGTAATTCAACTAGTAAATAGCAATCTGGGATTCAATTCTTGCTCTCCTAATTTCAAGTCCAGTGCTTTTTTAGTTTTTGTTGGCATTTCTTTTTTTTTTCCTGCACTATATTGGGTTGATACTAAAATAGTTATCAAAAAGTTTCTCTAGAAAGCCTCAGCCTAGAGAATGAAGAAACTAAAAAATAATGGAGAAACACTTGCACAAGTTAGGCTGCATCCTTCATGTACGTCACTCTATCAGATCAGGTTTTTCATAGACAGTTTGGAAACCTGCGACATTGTCTGGTCAGTGACTGAGACTCTCTATATCTATCAATATAGATAATGGATGATAATAAGAGTTTTTTGTTTTGTTTTGTTTTTTTATTGAAAGTCTAAGCTACTTATCTTTGGTGGCCTAGTCTGGTAAGTAGTACACTGACTTCATGCATTTATATCTCTTTATCCTAAACTTCTTATATTCTCTGTAGCTTTTTCTTTCCCTAGTATTCTTTCCATATCATTAAAAAAAGAAGTTTTTTGTTCTCTAATACCTCCTTAGTCTGGAACTCAAAAAGTCTACCTGGCATGTGCTTGCATGTTGAGGAAATACACAATAGAATATGGACTTAAGAATTTTTTTAATTCATGCTGCATAACTGTATACTCATTAAAAATCAGACTGTAATTCATACTAATCAAATCTACACCTTAATGATTAAAAACAAAATGCTCCTTAAATGACAAGGTGAAAAAATAAAACCACACTGTCCTCTCTTGCTAAAATTTTATTTTATGCTTCTCAAGATAAAAATATAGTTCTAGTGTGCTGAAAGTTGCAAAAACTCAACAATTTAATTTAGAAAATATCTAGTTAAGTAGTTAACTGTTGTAGTAAATATTTCCCTTCTCTGATATAGTCAGCCCTTCAAATCAGTCAAATGAATAACCTTGCCAAAATTTTATTTTAAAATTATTTTAATTTTTACCAAAACCCTGACCCTACTGACATCTAGGTACACTCAGGGATCCTGGATCCTTTTTCTCTTTAATTTTGCAAAGAAGGAAAAATTCTTACTTCCGATCCTTGAAAATGGAGGTAAGGAGGAGGGAAAGAGAGTAGGCAAAAATGGCGGGAGGAGGTAGTATATGATTTATTGACTGAGAATTTCTTTCTGCATAGCAACATCTCCATCTGGTGGAGTTTTTAAGATATTGCTATCTAAGACTTAAAGGCAGGTAAGCCCAATGTTGTTCTTTCACAACTAACAAAAATGAATCACAAAGTTCTAGAAAAGATAATATCAAGATTTTTTAATTAACATCTTTATTATATTCAGGACTATTGAAGAGGGTGAAACAAATGGAAGAACCTAAATAGAAATATAGTAACAGATTTCACATATAGATATATGTATGTATATGTATATATGTGTGTGTAATGTAGGTATATGTGTGTGTGTGTGTGTATATATATATATCTATATATGTGTGTATGTATATTAACAGTAAATGTATTTCTATTTCCTGGAATTAGACATTTATTAGTGCTATGTTTTCCTTTTTTTCTTAATCACACTTTTAATGCAAATAACATAAGAATAAATGCTGAAACACTGCCAAAATACTAATTCCCTCAACACCAACCAGGGAAAATTATATTTATATAAAATTTAATGTAAAAATTTTACTAACTGTAGTGTCATCTACTTTTTAATGGAACCTGGTTTGAAATACCCTATTAAGCAAAGAGAAAGAATCTACTACAAATCAAATTGTACAAGGAGAAAACATCATATACAGTTTACTAACCTGGTAAGATTAAGAACCTCTTAGCATATTGATGGAAACTGCTGAGGTCGACAATGCAAAGGAGTCATAGGCTAATCCTTGAGAAGATCAACTGGCAAATGTTTGCTGAAGGTGGCCCTATGCCAGCAGCAAGTCTTTAAAGTACAAATGCTAGCAGAAGAGAGAGGAGTGTTGCAAAAAGCTCAACTGCAGGACAAATATAAACTTAAATTACAAATCAGTAATGTGGATGGGCCTAACAGCTTTATGTCGAATGTAACGAACTTGATCAACTTGGCCAACCCAGTGTCAACCCAGTGTTATGAGGCACAATCCAGAAGAATCCATATCATCAATTGATCATTTCAATCTATGTTAGACCCTTCACATAAATTACAAAGTTTTAGAGATCCATTGGACCTCAGAGATCATCTAATTCAATCCGTTCACTTCACAGATAATGAAACTGAATCCCAGAGAGGGGAGGCGAATTGTCTAAGTCACATAGTGAGTGTGTGGTACAGCAAGAACTCAAACATGGTATCTCTGGCATCTTTTTAACCTGGAGTTAATCAAGTAACAACCATTTATGAAGCAGTCGCAATGCGCCAGACACTCTGCAGAGCCCTGGGGATACAAATACACTGAATGAAACATTCCTCTTCATAAGGAGTTGACATTCTAAAGTGGGAGGCAGTGTTCGCAGCTGCCCCTGCCCTAGCTCCCCAGGGCTAGGGCCATCTCCCACTCTCCCAGCCCAAGTCAAAAGAGAAGGGGGGGTTATAAGGAGACATTTTCAGTAACAAGGCTCCCACCAGGCAATATGGTGGTAAATCCATTGGTGGTAAAGCTCCCAGGAAACAGCTCGCCACAAAAGTCATTTGAAAGAGTGCGCCCTCTACTGGAGGGCGATGAAAAACCTTATCGCTACAGGCCGGGTACTGGGGCTCTCCATGAAATCAGACCGCAGAAGTTCACCGAGCTTCTGATTCGTAAACTTCCCTTCCAGCTTCTGATGCATGAAATTGCTCTGGACTTCAAAACAGATCTGTGCTTCCAGAGTGTAGCAATTGATGCTTTGCAGGAAGCAAGAGAAGCCTCTCTGGGTGGCTTTGTTGGCCTGTTTGAGGACACCAACCTGTGTGCTATCCATGCCAAACGTGTCACAATCATGCCAAAAGATATCTAGCTAGCACGCGGCATAGGTGGAGAATGTGCTTAAACTCCACTATGATGAGAACATTCTTTATTCTCAAAACAGAAGAAAAAAAAACAACTCTTCTTCCTGTTATCAGTAGTTCTGAATTAGATATTTTTTCCCACGGGGTCAAAAGGTACCTAAGTATATGATTGCGAATGGAAAAATAGGGGACAGAGTCAAGTATTGGAGAGTTTTTTTTTTCCATTTTCATTTGTGTGTGAATTTTAAATATAAATGCAAGGACATAACGCATGAATGCCATCAAAAAATGTTTCCGTGAACAAGTTTCAATGATTTAACTTTATGACAATTATAAATAAACCTGTTAAATTTTTCTGGAAAAAAATTGTGTGAGGCAACAGAAACATATATACAGACACATATCACATATATATATATCATATGCTTTTTAAAAAAAATTGTGTCAGTATTACTTAAAAATCATTTACTATTAAACTGTCTTTGGTGCAAGAATAGGATGCATGGAATACTGGTAAATATTCCTTAAAATTGAATACTGACAATATACTTGCCCTGAGAATTCTAGGCTCAGGGCTCACAATTCCAGGGAGATAAATGAGTATCCATATGCCATTGGTGAATACATTGGTGCTCTGTTTACCTTTTAAGCAGTATAAAGAACAGAATTATACCATGCAACCAATACGGGATGAAAGGTTATAAATCAATTTTTGGACTGAAAAAAACAGGGTGCAACGATTACACCGTGGTGATGATTATGTGGTGAAATATAGTAAATAACACAAAGTAATTAAATATAAGGTGGCATGGGGAGAGAGTGCATTAGCAGAAGGTGATAAATAAAAAACTTTCATGTAGAAGGTGGTGCTTGAGTTGAATCTTGAATGAAAACAAAGCATCTTGGGGGCTGAGGTAAGGAGGGATTATAGTGTAGATATGGTGGGAGGGGAGGTTGTGGGGGATGAGCAACTGATGAATGCAAAGCAATGAAGATGGGACACAGAACATCAAGTTTGAGGAACAAACAGCCAGCTAGAGTATAGGCAGGGAAGAGATGTTCAATGAACCTGGAAAGGTAGGTTAGGTGCCGGGTTGTGAAGGACTTGGAAAGCTAAACCGAAGAGGTAATAAAAGCAATAGGGAGTCACTGAAATTGATTGAATTGGGGAAGAAGAGGTGTACTTAAACACAATTGTTTTGGTGGCAGTTTGTAGGAAAGACTTGAGTATGAGAGATGACACGGAGTTTTTTTTTTCAACTAGAAGTTTTTGCAATAAGAAAGGTGAGATTGATGAGGATCTGAACCAAGGTAGTAACTATGTGAGTAGAGAGAAGTAGTGAATGGGGAAAATTTTGGAGAAGTAGAAACGATCTTCCCAGAGTTCTTTCCAATATGCCATTGTACTGCCTTTTCCTAGTTTCAAATAGGTTCTGTGACAACCTCATATTCTCTTTATTATGTGATTTTTTTTACTGAGCTCAAGAGGCTTTGGAGAAAACCTGGGAAAGGGTAGATAAGGGAGGCAATATTCAACTAGAAAAAAAATGCTGATTCCAACTGTAGGTAGTCTACCTTCAGATAAATGTCATGGTACTTATAAGACAACATGTTCAAAACTGAGCTCAGTGCTTTCTTTCCCCCCCACCCCAAATGTGACCCTGTTCCTGACTCCTTTCTTCTATCTCTGGCAAAGTTGTTTTTTTTTTTTTCACGTGGACTTAAAATCTCGGTTGCATCTGGTACTTCTCTGTTCCTAACTCCACATCTAATAAGGTGATAAGTTCTACCAGTTAATTATGGGGGCACTACCCACCATGGTATATTGCAAAATGTTGAACTGGGAGTCAGAAGATCTGAGTTCAAACTCTGACTCTGACTCTTACCTAGCGATCTTAGGGAAATCTCCTGATCTCCTTAAAACTCAAATTATTCATCATTAAAATTAGGATAATAATGCATCTACCAGGTATGAAGATAAATACCTGTATTTCTAGCTACCAGAATGTCTGATGCTGGTCAGTCACTTGAGTCTGGGAGTTATGAACTGCATTGGCCTATGCTGATTGAATGTTCATAGTAACTGTGGCATCACTATGGTGAGCCTCTGGGAGTATGGAACCACCGGGTTAGCTAAGAAAGGGGAAAAGCAAAACAGGTTAAAAACAGAATAGGGTCAAAGCTCTCATGCTGATCAGTAATGGGATCTGACTTGTGAATAGCCCCCGCTCTTCCACCCAGAGTGAGATGGAGAGAACCAATCTTTAAAAATAAATAAGTAAATGTGTGTGTCTGTGTGTGTATTTAAAAAATAATAATGCTTACTTTGACCTTCTTTGTTATGGGGCAAAGCAAATGTTATTTGTAAAGCATTCTTTGTTATGTTGTTGAAAGAAACAAGCTTTGTACTCCTCAACTCACTATATAAATGCAAGCTGTTATTATTCTGCCAATGAATTTGGAGTCAGAATATCTGGTTTTGAATCCCAGTTCTGCTGCTTAACACCATTATGGCAATTCACTTAACCTCTCTGGGCCTCAGTTTCCTCACATGTAAAATTAGTGATGGGGGGAGCTCCAACTCTAAATCTATGACTTCTTGCAACTCTCCATTCCCCATTCTCATCCCCAGCCCCAACACCCTCCTGCCCCCTACCCCACACACACACACACACACACACACACACACACACACACTCACATACTATGCTAAGGGCCTGATTACCTTTCCTGTCATGATTCTAATAGTTTTATAACTGACTTCTCTGCCTTCAGTCTCTCAACATGCCTCAAACCATCTTAACCATCACTGCCGGGTAATTTTCCTAAACTAAAGGTTGTAGAATGTATAGTTTTGTTTTTGTTTTTTTTAAGACAGAGTCAATCAGCAAGTATTAACTGAAGTGGTTAAGAGAACTTGAGATTCTAGTGTGTGGTTTTAGTGTTCTCTCTAACAACAGACAGTATCACTTACAGTTTCTGACTTAAAACTGGCAACTGATAGAGTAAATTAAAATTGAAGAGAAATGGGTTGCTATACATACATGCAAATATGCAGTAAAACAGGATATTTATCCCTTTTCAACATACTAGTTTCTTTTTCTTTTACTACTTTGTGGGCACTTAAACATGGAGCAGAAGAGATTCTTACTTTACTTCCATCATAGTTTGAGTCCCATGTATCTCCAGTGCCTGGGAGCAGATTTGGATCCTGTACAACTCTACCATCAGGGCACAATCTCTGGTGGATTTCTCCAAACCAGAAAGGTTTTGAGAGTAAGCCTGATGACTATTGTTTATTGTCCAAGGACAAGTCTAGTTGCATTTGGAGAAACTTACCACTAGAATGTGTGCCATCAATTTGTGCCCTCTTCAGTCACAGCAATGAAGATGCTAAACACTATACTAAGGACTAAGGCTACAAAGAAAAGCAAAAGACAATCCCTGCTTTCAAGGAACTCAGGGTCTAACATGGAAGACAATGCAAGCAACTATGTACAAATAAATCTCAGGATAATAAAGGATAAGTCAGAAATATTCAACAGAGGAAAGTTATTAGAAACAAGGGTCTTCACAACAGAGTGGGTATGGAGGATGAGAGACAGTAAGAAGTTGATAATGACAACCAAATTGTGAGCCCTGGGTAACTGCAAAGATGATGGTACCCTCAAGTTCAATTAGGAAATTTGAAACAGGAGAGGTTTTAGAAGGGAAAGGTAAGGAGTTCAGTTTGGGACATGTTGAGTTTAAGATGTCAACGGACATCCAATTCAAGATGTCCAATAGGCAGTTGGAGATTCAAGTTTGGAGATCAGCAGAGAGGTCGAGGCTAGATAAGTAGATTTGAGCATCATGAGTTTATAGATGATAATTGAACCCACAAGAGCTGATGAGACACTCAACTAAAATAATATAGAGGAAGAAGAGAATGAAGCCCAGGACAGGATCCTGGCAGATGTCCATGATTAGTGGGCATGGCCTAGATGAAAATCCAGTGAAGGAGACTGAGAAGGAATCATCAGATAGGTGGGAAGAGAACCAGGAGAGAGAAATATCACAAAAATCTAGAAAGAAAAGAATATCAAAGAGACAAAAATGACCAACAGTGTCAAAGGCTGTAGAAAGGTTAAGAAGGATGAGGATTAAGAAGAGGCCATTGTATTTTGCAGTTAAGAAGTCATTGGTAACTTTGGAGAGAACAGTTTGAGTCAAATGATGAGGTTAGAAGCCAGACTACAAAGCATTAAGAAGATAGAGTAAAAAGAAGGTGGAAAGGGAGGCCAGGGAGGCTGTGCCATCAGGAGGAAGTCAAGTTTCAGTAATAGCTAGTAGTTGGAAGGAGTAGTAGAGGAAAAGATTTAGGATGTTGAGAAGTGTGTTGCTGTAAGACAGGTAAAAACACAGAAGGCACTGAAGTCTTTGGGCTCCAGCTTCTAACAGATTCACTCTTGATCAGGTCAGACAGGAAGACGGCTTCAGAGGGGTTAAATAAGCTTATTTTTTGCTAGTCTAGTCTTCTCAAGAGGGTTGTTGATAATGGGAGCACCAATTCCTACAGCATTCCCTAACACTCTTCTCGCAAGGGCAGACAAGAATGGTTAGCAGTTACAACTCCTTAGCGGTCCCCTAAGCCTCAATGGGGGCTGGTTGAGGCAAACACAGATTCCCCCAAAGCCTTGATGGGGGCCAGTCAAGGCAAGCACAAATGCACATCTCTCATGTATATTCTTATTCCCCACTTACTGACCAGTGCCCACTTGTTTTATAGGGCAACAGACAAAGAAGGCTATTACCAGCAATAGCCTCACAATTCTATATTATTTTATCCCTATATCTCACTGTGCAAGCATGGTGGAGATATTTATAAACCATGACCATGAGAAATATTATCTAACACCTGCAGATTAGAAACTGATATGGCCATGGAGCCTAGCTACTAAACTATAAGAAAGAATAACAAAAATCCACCTCACACACACTAAAATCCACCTTATTTACAGTTGACTATGGAACAGGCATTCCATAGGGTACAGAGGGAGGGATGGGTAGGCTCTAGAGCAAGATCTTCGTGGGGTTGGGTTGAGGAGAACAGAAATAAGACTTAGGACAAAGGTCAGGTGGAGAATGGAGTTTGAATGATGACACCTGAGGGCTCAGAATCAGTGGGATGGTGAGGGCATGATCAGAGGAGTGTGTTAGTCATTGATTGAGGAGTGAGTTCAGATAGGTGGAAATTAATGAGGCTTAAGCTTAATACATGGAAGAACTTTCTAACATATATAAGATAATGTTCAACAGACTTTTTTTTTTAATTTGGGGAACTTTTTCATTGGAAATATTCAAGCAGATACTGGACAATCATCTCTAAAGGATATTATTAAGGGTATTACTTTATGGGTGGTAGGTTAGACCATATGGCTTCAAAATTCCTGTAAAATTATGAGCCACTTTAAAGCAATGGTTCTCTGTACTGGAGAAGTATGAATAGTATCCGACTTCAATGAATAAATACTAACTTGTTTTCTAGATTTATAAAGTGAGAATTAAATAGCAATTTCAGAAATCAAGGCATTATAAAGTTGATTTGCTACACTACAGAAAACAATGTGAAATTACCCTTTCATTTTTCAGGACTTTATCTTTGAAAGGAAAATTATTTTAACAAAATGTTCCAGCACAACTTGCTCATACTTTCAATACCTCATCAAATAAGCCAAAGGTATTTATTGAAGTTCAATATATTGTCATTGTGCAGGCAGATTACAAACCATGTTAATCTTTATTAAAAAAGAAAAAGATTGTTCAGCATAGGAAAAGATTACTGCTATTGCAAAGTATTTCTCCCATTAATTGCATAATTAGTCTCAAACCTCAAGAGGAAATATTTTCCCTCAAGCTATGCATCAGCCTATGGCTTTCATTATTTCAATAGACATGTTGAACTCACATTGTACTTGCCCTAACACTGGAGCTGAAGTAGAAATAATCATATGATACGTCAGTAGGTAAACATAACATGACTTCTTCCTTTTACAAGGCAACCTCCAACAGCCTATTGTACTACTTAACTTTAAACATATACACCTGATTATTTTTTTTTTATGAAGTGGAATCAAGATATATATTTAAAAAACTTCTGGCTAGGACACTCTTGTAGCTTCATAACCTTTAATATGGGAAGAATCTATTTCTTAAAACTGGAAAAGATTAATTAAAAATGGCAACTTCTTCAGGTTAGTAGGGAGCCTATGTTGTGTTGTGTTGGGGAGAGAGCCCTGGCCTTGGCATCAGAAGGATTAGAGGTTCAGCCCTGTCACTTATCAATAGTGTGACTTTGGACAAGTCACTCATTTGAATCTCAGATTCCTTATCTAGAAAAGGAGGCATAGTGATTTTTGCATCATTCACCCTGGTTCTGTCATGAAAAAATTCATTTGCTTTGTAATCATAAAACACTGTGTATAGCCTCATAGGCTTCCTCCTAAATGGATATTAAGTTCATATAAGTTTGTATGACAGACACTAATATAGAAGTAACATTTTTCAACAATATTTTGAACATTTGTATCCAAGGAGGAATAAGACAGGCAGGTACATGTTCCCCAATGGTGTTCATCATTAGTCCAATCAATCAACATGCATTTCATTAGGCTATTATTATATTCCAATCACTGTACTAGGTACTTTGGATACAAAGACAAATGAAATAATCTCTGCCTCAAAGAGCTTAGGTTCATTAAGGATATGCTGCCTGGTGTCCAACTAGAAGAGAAATGTCCTATAAATTAAGGTTTATAAATGAGATTCTACCAGTATCCTAATTTGTAGATGATTGTATTAAGCAAAGTAAGCTCCTTGTGAGAAGGAATCACTTCTTTGTATGCATGTGCTTCAGCATCTAGCATAGTGTTAACATAAAGTAGGTGCTTAATACATGTTTTCAATCTTTGGAACACTTTGAGGCCTCCTCAAAGAGATCCATGAACACTCAGAGATTAGCCTAGCCAACTATCATGAAAAGACAGTGTAGATCAATAGCTTTTTATCAATATATAAAGCATATTTAAGGTTTAAAATGTGTTTTACATATGCCATCTAATTTGATACTCACAACAACCCTATAAAGTAGGTTTTACCTCATAGGTTTTATTATTATCCCTATTTTACAGATTAGATAACTGAGGCAAAGAGAAGTTAATTGACTTGCCCAGCATTCTAAAGCTAGTAAGTGCTGAGTCTGGATTCCATTTCAGGTCTTCTTGACTTTAAGGCTGACACTTTATCCACTACCCCAACTCACTGCTTCATATTGTCCAGATATTCAGTTGGATGGGCAATTGATTTAGCAAGTCCACCAGGATGAGTGTCTTAGACATTAAAAATGAAAAATGAGCTGAAATGAATAGAAGGAGGAAACTTAGCTGGATCACATCTAGGAAACTGTGTAGTACTTTAAGGATTCTCAATTGAACCAATATTCTGGTTATACTAAACAGCTATGAATCATGGGACACAATGATCACAGAAGAATCAAAATTGTAAGTGATTCAAATGTAAATGGAAATATGCATATAGAGTATGTGTTGGCTTCAGCTATATTACCAACAATGGCTTAACAGGATCCTAAATATAGAGGTGGTAGGGATATCAGAAACCATCTCATCCTGTCTACCCTCCTTGGGACCTCCACATACACATTTTGAAAATGAGGAAATTAGGGACCAGTGGTGGGGCAGGGGCATGGAGGAGGGAGTTAAATGACTATCCAAGAACACAGAGGAACTAAATGTCAGAGGCAGAATTGGAATCTAGGTCCTCTTTCTTCAGAGCCAATGTTTTCTCCATTGTACATTTTGTGAGATCATGTATAAAATACATTATCAAGGATATGTGTGAAAATAATGTGGACAAATCCTGTAGGGAGAGTGAAAGATAACAGATAGACAATTCAAGTGCTTCATCTATATGTACAGAATCACAAAAGACCCAGAGTAAGATTTCCAGTGCTTTGAGGAGATCTATTATGGAGGAGACACTCTCTTATCCACAGACATGGATAAGAATAATTTGACGAGGTTTGGATAAGTTGTAATCTGCACTAATGAAGAGAATGAAATACAGCAGTGAGATTACAGATGCATTGAAATTTTGAAGTATGAGTCTCTGTTACCTGCTGAAAGGCTACTGCCTAATTGCCATCTGCCTAACTCTAAAACAATGAACCTGGGATCTCTGTATCTTACTCCCCCCCTACTAGACTGGAAACTCAATGACACAAAATGTGCATTATACAAAAATTGGATTTCGCCCAACTACCTAATAGTGTTCTGCAATACAAATGCTAAATAGCATTTTGTTGGATGATATTGTAATCAAATGTATAAGTAAATGAAAAAAAATTTTACTTTTAATTCTCTAGGACACACATGAGGGGTGCAGTCAAGACTGTGCAGTGAAGACAGCATTTTGCCAAGCTCTTCCAACACACTCCCCTCCACATCAACCTAAAAAAATGCCAAACTAAATTCTGGGAAGGAAAGACAATTTAAAGTCACGATATTTCTAGCCCAGGGGAGCTTAGGAAGACAGAAAGAGAGGTCTGAGGAAACTGGAGTGGAGATTAGTGGCTGGCTATGAACATAACACGGCAGGAGCAGCATCAGGCATGGTCTATGCCAATGGCACCAGGAGCAGCCCAGCATGCAAGGATAGTAAGAGGACTAAACATCTGGTCAAAAAGAAATTTCAGAGAACCTCTGTATTAGCACTGGGGGTAGAAACAGGTGTCTAATGGTAGCTGTTTCACCCAGGTTCCAGATCACACTTCCAGGGTAGAGAGAGGAACAGTCACACTCATGATGGAGCAGGGGCCATACCTGGGTAGGACCAGAGTGCAGACCAGGAGGGCAATGGCCACCCCTCTCTGCAGATTATAACACACTGGAACAACCAAAATTTACAACCCCATCCCACCAAGCTGTGAAAGCAGCAGGATATAAAAGACAGAAGCTCAAGCCAGTCATCTCCCACCACCTCCAAAGATGAGCAAAGCTAAACACTTATATAAGGAAGTAGGCTAGAAAAATCACCAAACAAGAAAAGAACCTGACCAGAAAAAGCTACTATGGTGAAAGGGAAGCTCAAAACACAAACACAGAAGATAATGAGCTGGAAAAATCTACAAGCAAAGCCTCAAAGAAAAATGCAGACTGGACATGAGAATAACAAGAATTCTTAGAAGAGTTCAAGAGAAATAACAAAGAAGAAAAATGATTTAAAAAAACAAATAAGAGAAGTTGAGAGACAATGGGAAAAGAAATGAGAGCCTTGATGGAAATATATGAAAAGAGAATTAGCAGGTTGGGTAAAAGAAATACTGAAAAAAATACTGAAAAATATAAATCCTTAAAAATCAGAACTGGTCAAGTAGAAGCTAATGACTAAATGACACATCCAAAATAATAATAAAATAAAGTCCAAAGACTGAAAAAGAAGAAGAAAATTTGAAATATCCTATAAGAAAAACAACTTACCTGGAAAATAGATAAAGGAAAAATAATTTAAGAATTAAACTCTCTAGGTAAAAAGTTCTTAACCTTCTGTCATTGACCACTCTGGCAGCATGAAGTCTTTGGATGTCTTCTTAGAATAATGTTTTTTAAAGGAATAAGAAAAAATACATAAAATTACAAAGGAAACAAAAAGTTATGGAAAATAAAGATGAATTTTCCCTTATCAAATCCATGGACTCCCTGAAATTTATCCATGGATGCCTTGAGGAGGGTCCCTAGGTTAAGAATCCCTGTGCTAAGCCATCTTCTGTAGTGAACATGATTTTGTTGTTTAATTTTTCACATGTCCAACCTGTTGTCAAGTCTTGTCAATTTTAACATCTCTCACATATCTCCCTTTCTGACCTCTAACACTGCCACCACCTTAGTACAGGCCTTCATCATTTCAGACCTGGACTATTGAAGTTGCCTGCTGCTTAACTCCCTTCCCAACTTTCTCTCTCCATGCTCTATCATCTGTTAATTTGATCTTCCTAAAGGACAGGTCTGACCTTGTCACCCACCTACTCAATAAACTCCAGGGACTCCCTATCACCTCTAGGATCAGAAATAAAATCCTTTGTTTGTCTTTTAAGATCTTTCCTAACTTTGCCTCATTCTTATTTTCAACCTTCTTACACTTTACTCCCTTGTACATACTCTGAGATTCAGTGACACTGACCTCCTTACTATTCGTTGCACAGGACATGCCATCTTCCTACTCCAGGCATTGTCACTGACTGACATCCATGCTTGGATGACTCTCCCTCCTTACCTCTCATAAAGTCTCATCTTCTATAAGAAGCCTTTTAGAGGTGTTCTATCTTAGTGCCTTCCCTCTATAAATTATCCCCAATTTATACCATAGATAGCATCTGGGTATATAGTAGGTTTTCATGTTGTCTTCCCCATTAGACTGTGAGTACCTTGATAGCAGGAACTGTCTTTTGCCCTTCTTTGTATCCCCAACACTTAGCACAGTACCTGGCTCTCAGGAGGTACTTAATAAAGACTTTTTGACTGACTGACATCAAAGTATGATTGTGGTTTTGAGGAGAAACATGCTGTGAGAACAATGAATAAAAATAAATGAAAATAAATTGGAGAAAGGATATATTACATGTGTTCACATATATTTCCTATAAAGGACCCTACCTCTCCTTTGTCCATTGTAACTAATCTTAAAATTATTCAATGTAGACTCAAATTTGGGAAGATAACATTAATTAAGTGCAACACATTTCTTGTCTACCTACTGTGTGACAAGCACAACGAGCAAGTTGTATAATAAGATAGAGGGTAGCAAAAATATTCACTAAAACAAGACCTAAAAAAAAGGAATTAAAATGGAACAAGAAGGAAATAAATCCTCAACTTATGGTCATAAATCACCCACATTATAGTCATAAATTAGCTGCATAAGGAAATCAGCTCCAAACAGCACATTAATCCCTTTCTGAGCAGGAATGGCAGTGACTGAATGTGCAATACCTGAAGGACAGAATTTTATTGAGTAATGTTCTTAATAATCTATTGACAAACTAAGTAAGTTTCCCCAGATCAGCTTTTAAAAACAAAACCAAATGATTTAAAAAATAATATTAAAAAGGAAGGTATTTGAATTCCCCAACTGATATCAACTTCAATACTAAGTTTTATACAATAATTCTGGTCCAACCTTTTACATGATTAGAAACCTCTTTGACTGGTTTATAATCAAGTTATCCCAAGCTGCCATCATATTCTAGACATTCATGAAAATCTTGCAACTTCATTTAATTTTCTTTTACTCCAAAGATGTTCTGAAATTCAATTTAAGTATGTCCTGTAATTTTATAGCTCTAGTAGCAAGGGGCTAACACAGTTATGATTGTTAAAATGAGATAGATAAAGAATTTCATCTAATTGTTTCTATCTTCTCCATTCCGCCATTACAGATATATGGTATTTTGAAGCAGACATTTGGAGATATCATTGTTACTACGTTTGTTTCACAAACAACACGAACAAGAGTTGTCAGACAGATCTTAGGCCACCAAGAGTAGCCAATACTCTTTTGTATTTTCAATTCATATATAGAATATAAATTGTTCAAGACTTCCAAGTCTTTCCACAAGCTCTTTAAAAATATAAACAGATTAGACATATCGCTTCCTATTTCTCTTAAATGAAATGCTGCAGCCAATGGTGGGTATACAGTGTTGTTGTTCAGTTGTTTCAATTGTATCCAACTCTTCGTGACCCCATTCAGGGTTTTCTTGGCAAAGATACTGGAGTGGTTTGCCATTTCCTTCTCCAACTCATTTTGCAGCTGAGGAACTGAGGCAAACAGGGTTAAGTGACTTGCCCAAGGTCACACAGCTAGTAGGTGTCTGAGGTCAAATTTCAAGATGAGTCTTCCTGACTGCAGGCTGCTATATAGATTATGCCACCTAGCTGCCCCAAGGGGAGGGTATACAATAGGTGATCAACAAAAAAGAGTAGTTTACATTGAATTCAAATAGGTCCCAGGTTTTTGAGGCTTTCATATGTTTCTAATACCTCTTTAACATTTAAATTTTGTGGGGTTTGTTGTCAAACCAATATAGGTTTCTGTAGGTTCATGAAATAAAATTTTGTAATACATACTCAAGCTTACATGGAGAACCGTGTGGTTATTTCAGCATTTATCATACTAAAAGGATAGATGTAAAGCATCTTATCCAGCAGTGATACAGTGGGAAACTCATTGGATTTGGAATCAAAAGAACTGGATTTCAATCCCGCATCCACTCGTTGCTAACTATGTGACCTAGAGAGTCCCATTGCCTTCCTAGGCTTCCCTTACCTCCTTTGTAAAATAAGGAGGGACTTGGAGTAGATGACCTCTTCAATCTCTTCAAGCTCTGTAACTATTGTCTGGGTGAAGAACCATTGAGGACCTTGGTCCACATTCCATCTCGGGTTTTTGACTACCTGATGATCTTGGATGATTCGTGTGGCTTTCTTGTATCTGTTTCCGCATCTATAAAATGAATCAGTTGCATGAGACTGTCTCTGGGGCCCCTTCCAGTTTCTGAATCTATGATCCTATAAACTACTAATGAATTTCACTATTTTATGGTTAAATTTTAAAATATAGTATCTCTGAAATAAAATATGACAATTTTTGAGCTTTTAAAACAAAACAGTGCTTTCAACTCTCTCCTAATGCACTATAAGCTGTGATGTCATTTACTGAATTCAAAAGTGGAGAAATGGCTAGCAGTCAGAGACTTTTTAACTCAATCATACCATAAAAATTTAAACTGCCGAAATCTTTAAGTTTTATCACTCTCAGTAAAAACATTAATTGGGCTATACAGAAAATTGATCAGAATGATGAATAAACCAGAGAAAGACCACAGTATAATTAGATAACCATCAATTTGCAAGAACATTGCAGTTATAGTCCAGGGGTAGATACTTTTCATTGTTAAGTCTTCCTTTAAAAGTCTATAAATTTCTCATTTAATCACAGCCCTGATGTTGTCTAAGGATTTTTTTTTAAGTTTAAAAACTTTACTATCTTCTGGAGATTATAAAATATGTAATCCCTGATTAGATTATTTCTTTCCTAAATTATCAATTAACACTTTAAAAAGTAACATGAAGGCTATGCAGTCAAGATTCCATAGCTTTCTAAAAACTCAATGAGTTTTCCTCAGGGTCACTGCTCAATGTTTCATCATTGGCCAAATTCTGTTTCTAGCCTTGTTGGCATTTGAATAATACACATGTCAATAAGTAGCTAAGATTTGACAATCTGTTTTTAATGGTCTCACACCAGATAGTGGTTAGAACTTTTCAGATAATTATAAATAGTGAAAGCAAATTCTATAAATAGTCTCAGAGACCATCTGGTGTTATTACCTCATTTTAAAGGTGAAGCAACTGAGGCCCAAAGGAATGAAGTAACTTTCAAATAATACACAGCTACCTGGGACTTACATCTATATCCTTTGACACCCAGTTCTGTATTCTTTCCACTAGAGCACACAAATTTTAAGTAAGCCAAAATTACAAATAGCATGGGACAGATATCTGAGAAAGAACATTTTACAATCATCCCTAAGAAAAGAAAATTCTTTCAACAAATTTTTGTTATTCTCATTCACAATATATAATATTTTGCAGTTTACAAATCATTTTTTCACCAAAAAAATGTGAGGTCAGCTGTCCAAGCATCGATATCATTTTAGAAATGAGAAAATCAATACTTAGAAGGTTGATATTTATCCAGGATCACATTGCTACTACGTGAAAGGGGTTGTGTGAATAGCATAAGACTAGACACAGAATGACTTATTTAGTCAACAGTCATAGTTAATTAACATTTATTAATCGCCTACTTTCCACTACAAAGGCACTTTGCAAAGTGATACATATAAGAAAAAAGAAAGAATATCTGTCTTCAAGAAGCTTGCAATCTGTGGGGGAAGACAACACACAGAAGAAAATGAAAAGGCATGGAAGTGTGGGTTGCTGGGAAGAGATACACAACTGGGATGGGGCATGATGGAGAAGTCAGGTGTCCCACAATAGGGCAGCCAGGTGCAGACTAAGATGTTCAGAGCTGAACTCCCTGCTTAAATGCTGATTTTGGAGTTGATGGCTCCACCCTTCATTCAGAGGTTAGTCATGAGATTTAAGTGAAATAGGGTGGTGCAAAGTCACCAGCCTCACTTAAATCTAATTCACTTGCATGTTATGGCATCCTCTCCCTGATATCATGGTACTCTTTGAGAACAAAAGACCAACAACCTCTGTGAGTAGTAGTAGTAGGAGTTGTCCCACTGGGGACCCAACTGGAACTGGCCAGTTGAGCAACACAGGCCTCACTCACAGGCCATTCTCTACCTCATTTCTTACCTAGCCTTAATCATTAACTGGGCATTGCCTCACATTGAGAACTGTTAAAGATTTTAGCTTAAAAATGTGAAGACCTCCCACTGCATCCAGGGCCATCTCCAGTCGTCCTGATCTATATCTTGTCACTGGAACCAGATGGCTCCAGAGGAGAGAGTGAGGCTGGTAACTTTGCAAAGCCCTCCTTTACTTAGATCCAATTTACTTGCATTTTATAGCATCACCTCCCTGATGTCATAGTCCTCTTGGAGAACAAAGGACAAAGAAGTGATGCGATGGAATACCTAGGTTGATAAGATCCGGTAGGATGATGACTTTTTTCCAATATTGAGTTTCCTAAAGCAAGGTGGAGAAGTCAGAGATGTTCCAGAGTGGTACAGCCAAGTAAGAAATGAGGGGGCAATATGACCCATTTATATATGCCTAATCTCAGCTTTTTTAGATCTCTTACTTATGATCCTTATGGGATCAAATCAGATTCAGAAAGTTTTTATCTTTCCTAGGAAATAGTGTCATGTCCATAAGGATTCTCAGTATAGGAAATGCCCAGTAGCATAAATTGGTTCTATCTCCTATATGACCCTATGTGACTCCCATATGACTTCAATAGAAGAACTATTATCTCCTATATGACCTTCAGAAAGGTATTGGGGGTATTGGGGCGGGGTCGTGAATTTGCAAAGAAGGCCCTGAGAGAGATCTATTACTTATATAAATATGAACAGTTTCAACTCCCCTATTCCTCTATAACAATGGAAGTCACTTATTCCAAAAAGTGCATATCAGGGTAGCTACATGATTCCTGAGCTTACCTTGAATTCAACCTTCCCTAGGATTGTAGGTGCTGACAGCTAGTATCCAGGAGAAAAAAATGAATGATAAAAACAAAGTTGATGATCCAGTTATAGTTATCCTCAGTTATCCTGGTACAATAGCTTTGTCAAAGTAATAAATTTGCTCTAACGTACCAAATTCTTTCTTCCCCACTTTACTGGCTATAGAATCTTTACTCTCCTCCTCTCCCAAGTCACCTTCTATAGTAGCAACAGGAATTCTCTTAACCCAATCTTCTTTTTTTATTATAGATAGGCCATTGTGCTTTCTCCCCCAGAGCCCTCACAACACTCCTGGTGAGATGGAGTTCATAAGGATACAATGAAATTTTTTAAACTAGTGCATTGAAAATGAAGATTGGGCATTCAGACTCTTTCTATCTATTATATGATATGTACTATTTCTGTAGCTAACAACATGTATCATTCAGTAGTATTTTTATAAAAGTGAAGAACCATCAAATTATTATTATTTTAAATCACACAGAATTATCAGCTCAAAATCCTTGTTATACTTTATGCTCAAGCACCATCTTGGTCTTCAGAAATAGAATATCTATGTACACCAAATGATATGCCAAAAAGGTATGTTTTATCTATACTCAATGAAATTTTTCAACAATTAGACTATGTACCTACAGTGTGCAAAGTCCTATGTGCAAAGCTAATAGGGATACAATGATATTTTTAATGGAAATATTTCCTGGCTAAAAGAACCTTATATTTTGTTACTTGGTTCTTCAATACTTCAAAGATCTGTCATTTCATCAGTGTGGATATTCTACTAAGGAGTAGATAACAACCTTCCCCACTCATGCCTTAGTAGATGATTTTACGTGTTGCTAGAGCCAAAACAAGTCATGATCTTCTGAGAATAAGAATTTCCAAATTTACCTAAGCCAGATCTTTAAGAGCAGAGATATAAGCTGTGGCTAGGGGCATCCCTAGCCACAAAAGTGACCAAATTCACTTTTACCTGCCAGAAATTTCATTCTATTTTCTTTTTTAAGTTATTTTTCTCATTACATGTAAAAATAATTTTAACATTTTTTTTTAAATTTTGAGTTCCAAATTCTCTTCCTCTTTCCTTTCCCTCCACCTCATTGAAAATTCAAGCAATTTGATATAGGTTATATACATGCAGTCAGGCAAAACATTTCCATATTAGTCATGTAACAAAAGAAAACACAGACTAAAATAAAGAAAAATAAAGCCAAAAATACACTTCAATATGTATTCACACTCCATCAGTTATTTTTCTGGAGATGGATATGATTTTTCATCATAAGTCCAATTTCAATCTATTGTCATAACCTTTGAGAACCCAGAAAAATCACCATACTATGATGAGGCATCAGACCCTTGCTAGTATTAGTGATAGCTTGCCTTCTCTACTTAGGTATTTGATAAGTGAGTTATGGGATCTTTTTGAACTGATTTCTCATCTTGTATACTTCTGTGATTTTCTTTTTTTTTAACTGTGAGTTTTAGAAAGGTTTGATACTGGAGGATGAGAAGATATATATCTGCTTTCTTGCATGTGCACTCAGATTCTGTTTTCATTCCCCCCATAAACTCATTTCTTATTTATATATAGTAACACCTTAATTCTGCTTGACTGGGAAATATGGGGAAGAGAACAATATATTATAGGTGCCTAGATGTTAAAGCTATTGATTAAAACTACATCATCAGTGGGGATAGTATGGGAGCCAATGATAGGGCCATTTTATTCACAACAAATAAAATGTCTATGGTACTAGATTGGGAATAGAAAGGAGAGAAAAGAACAGGCAGAGAGTATGGAAAACTCTCTGACAATGTCAAGGTGAAGGATGAAAAATAAGATACAGAAATCGACACAGGTGATGAGAACTGAGCAGAAAAAAGGGAAAACTAAGAAGATGACATTTTGGAAAGAACTTAAATCCTTGTGAGAATGATGTTCAAGGAGGACTGGATTGAAAAAAGAGAGGGAAGAAACTAAAGAAACATGGCTTAATTAAAAAAAATTTTAAAGACTGGTCATATATGTTTTGTGCAGAAAGGGAGGGGGGAGGGGAAAGGGGAAAGAATGGAAAGAAAAGGGAGAGAAAGGAAAGGATGACATTCTTTGTGCAGTTTCTTCAATGTGGAAGCAACTACAGCTAAGGTGACTTTATAACACTTGAAAAAAATGGCAAATTATTTATACACAAATAAACACAATTTAGACAAAACTTTAAATGTTACTCCTTTGAGACGGGCAAATTCTGGTAGATTTATATTTTAAATTAGACATTTGAAAGCTTAACAAAAACAAAACAAGTGAACAAAACACACAGTAGTTTCAGGTCTATAATTAACTCTAAAAATTTGCAGGGCTCTATTAGTTGATTTGGTTTTTTTTGTTTGTTTTTGTTTTTGTTTTTGGACTAGGCAATGACTTGCCCAGGGCCACACAGCTAGTAAGTGCTATGTGTCTGAGGCAGAATTTGAACTCAGTTTCTCCTGAATCCAGCCCCAGTGCTCTGTCCACTGCGCCACCTACCTGCCCCCTATTAGTTGATTTGTAACACAGCTAGCTTGCTTCCCAATGAGCAGAGCCCCAGTTGAGCACTGGACTCTAAAAACACATATACTGCCCTCAGCCCAGCACCATTTCTGACTGAGAAGGGTTATCCTTGTAAGCCATCTTTTTAGTGTTACCAAAACTTCCTTTTACCTTCAATGATGTCAACAAGGGGATGCAGCTGTAGGTAGTGGAGAGTGTTGGACTGACCCTGAAGTAAAGAAGACCTGGATTCTGCATAGGACTTTTGGTTATAAGACTTTAGGCAGGTGCAAAACCTCCCTGAGTCTGTTTACTCATTTATAAAATAGAAACAAGAACACACAAAGCATTTCCACCTCACAATGGTGTTGTGAGGACTTAAATGAGACCACTGTATGAAAAGCACTTTGTGAACATAAAGTGCTTTGTATAAATAGTACTTATTATGACCTTTGTGCATCACTGTTAACAATATTCTTCTACCATCTCACACTGTTGTCTCCTCCCCCTCCCCTTCCTGAACAGAATCTATTAAATCTCTCTATCCACCCCCATACTCGCATCCAGATGAAGAGCAGGTTTCTTTATAGAAAGAATTCATAACCCCAGTTGTTTGATTAACATCAGGAAGACACTTTTAATATTACCAAAATGAAGAGTTGCTGGGGGGGCCGGAGCCAAGATGGCAGAGGGAAAGCAGTGACTTGCTAGAGCTCTCCCCCAAACCCCTCCAAATACCTACAAAAAATGGCCCTAAACAAATTCTAAAGCAGCAGAAACCACAAAAAAAAATGGAGTAAAACAAATTTCCAGCCCCAGACAACCTGGATGGATGATCAGAAAGGTATATCGCCCTGGGCTGGGAGAGGAGCACAGTTCGGAGTGGGCAGGCAGGCCACAGCAACCCTGGAGCAGACCTCAGAGGACCGAATTGCGGACAGCTGTGGCTGTTTCCAGACTTCTTAACTCACCAATGCCAACGAGAACTTAGAAGGTCAGTGGGAAAAGTCTGTGACTGCAGGGAGAGAAAAATCTAGATCTCAGCCACCCTGAGGGCAGCAGTTGCCTTCTGAGCTTCTGGCCCACAGACTGAGGGGTAATCGAGTGGCTGATCAGAGGGGAATTGCAAGGATCTCTTTGCCAGGGCTGAGGCAGGAATATCTTGCTTTGCCCGTGCTTGAATCTGGGTCACAGTTCTGAGGGGTGGTCCTGGGGTGAGGAGGAGCACTGGTGTGGTGGAGCTTGTTGTGGCGGTGGAGAGGAAACACCTTGCCCCTTATCATAGCACCTTGGAAGACCTGACACTTTTCAGGTCCCTAGAAGTATCTCTGAAAACAGCTGTACAAACCCCCAAAGCTTGGGACAGTACATTCTCCACATTGGAAACAGACTCTTACCTTAACAAAGGGATTAAACCTCAAGTAATTGGTTGGAATGATGAGCAAGCAGCACAAAAAGAGTCAGACTATATTATCTTACTTTGGTGACATAGAAGATCAAAACATACAACCAGAAGAAAAAAACAAAGTCAAAGCTCCTACATCCAAAACTTCCAAGAAAAATATGAATCAGTCCCAGGCCTTGGAAGAGCTCAAAAGGGATTTTGAGAAGCAAGTAAGAGAAGTAGAGGAAAAACTGGGAAGAGAAATGAGAGTGATGCAAGAAAATCATGAAAAGCAAGTTAACAGCTTGCTAAAGGAGACCCAAAAAAATACTGAAGAAAATAACATCTTAAAAAAAAAGCCTAACCCAAATGGCAAAAGAGGTCCAAAAAGCCAATGAAGAAAAGAATGCCCTAAAGAGCAAAATTGGACAAATGGAAAAGGAAGTCCAAAAGATTACTGAAGAAACTACTTCCTTAAAAATTAGAATAGAGCAATTGGAAGCTAGTGACCTTATGAGGAATCAAGACACTGTAAAACAAATCCAAAAGAATAAAAAATTAGAAAAAAATGTGAAATATCTCATTGGAAAAACAACTGACCTGGAAAATAGATCCAGGAGAGAGAATTTAAAAATTATTGGACTATCTGAAAGCCATGATCAAAAAAAGAGCCTAGGCATCATTTTCAAGAAATTATCGAGGAAAACTGACCTGATATTTTAGAACTAGAGGGCCAAATAGAAATTGAAAGAATCCACCAATCTCTTCCTAAAAGAGATCCCCAAAGGAAAACTCCTAGGAATATTGTAGCCAAATTCCAGAGTTCCCAGGTCAAGGAGAAAATATTACAAGCAGCCAGAAAGAAACAATTCAAGTATTGTGGAAACCCAATCAGGATAACACAAGATTTAGCTGCTTTTACATTAAGGGACTGCAGAGCATGGAATATAATATTCCAGAGGGCAAAGGAGATAGGATTACAACCAAGAATCATGTACCCAGCAAAACTGAGTATAATCTTTCAGGGGAAAAATGTTCATTCAGTGAAATAGAGGACTTTCAAGCATTCTTGATGAAAAGACCAGAGCTGAATAGAAAATTTGACTTTCAAATACAAGACTCAAGTGGAACATGAAGAGGTAAACAGGAAAGCGAAAATCGTAAGAGACTTATTAAGGTTGAACTGTTTACATTCCTGCATGGAAAGATGATATTTGTAACTCATGAGACCTTTGTCAGTATTAGGGTAGTTGGAGGGAAAAAATTATATGTATGTATATACAGAAAAAACAGAAAAGAAAAGGCTCTTACAGTGGAAAGGAACCGGGGGAAGGTGGGAGGAAATGAGTGAATCTTATTCTCATAGGATTTGACTTAAGGAGGGTATAACATACACACTCAATTGGGTATAGAAATCTGTCTTACTGTACAGGAAAATAGGAGGGGAAGGGGACAAGAGAGTAGGGGGATGATAGAGAGGAGGGCAGATTGGGAAAGGGGGTTATTAAGCAAAGTTTGCTCAGAAGCAAATACTTCTGAGGAAGGACAGGGTCAAAAGACAGAATAGAATAAATGGGGGGGGCGGGATAGGATTAAGGGAAATAGAGTTAGTTTTTCACAGCATGTCTACTATGGAAGTGTTTTGCATAACTGCACATGTATAACCTATATTGAGTTACTTGCCTTTTCAATGAGGGTGGTGGGGAGGGAGGAAGGGAGAAAATTTGGAACCCAAAGTTTTAAAAACACATGTTTAAAAAAAAAGTTTTCACATGCAACTGGGAAATAAGAAATACAGGAAATGGGGTACAGAAATCCATCCTTCCCTATAGTAAAATAGAAGGGGAAGGGGGGGAGAGATAGCAGGTAAAGCAGACTAGGGGAAGGGGTATTCAGAATGCATGACATCTTGGGTTGGGGGGAGGGATGAGATGGGGTGAAAATTTGGAACTCAAAATCTTGTGGAAGTAAATGTTGAAAACTAAAAATTAAAAAAAAGAATTAAAAACAAACAAACAAACAACAACAACAAAAAGAAAGACTCAGAGTTGCCTAGGGCATTGAGAGTTAAAGAAATTTTTCCCAGGGTCACATAACCAGTACATGTTAGGAATGGATCTAAAAACTTAACTTTTAGCTCTCTCTCTACTACTGTCTGTCATAAGAGAATAGCTATAGCCAATTAGATCTTGCCTTTGTCCCCATCTGGAGTATTGATGGGGCAATGGGACTTGGACCCTGAACTTTCCCACACAACCCAGTCCTTGAACCCAGTGAGATCTTCTCACTGTCTTTTCTTGTATATAAATACCAATCTTATCCCCATTAAATTGTGCAGATTCATTAGGAATCTTTCCTGCTTCTATTGGTGATACAATAGTGTAGATTCACTTAGATTCTTTCCCATGTCTATTGGTGGCACAGTAAACTCTCTACTTTGGCTGGAAAAAAAAATTACCAAAATGGCACGTTTTCAAGGGCTGTTATCAATTTGTTTTTTGAAACAAACAGTACAGATTTCCAGCGCTTCCTGAAATTGCAAAGATTCATTCTGGAATGCATTTTTTAATCTGTCCTCTGAAAACAACATGAGGTAAGGTTTCACACATTTTGATGGTGTATCACATCACTGTAAAATAAATCCCATCCAATAAAACATATTTATGGCATGCTAGTATAATTACATACTCTTAGGGCTCTGCTTGAATTCATTTTCAGGGAAGCTTTGGAAATAGAAATAGCTGGGACTCAACAGTAAAGCAGTAGTTGTGTAATAGACAAATTTTTAAAATGTTAATGAGGCTGCAAGGAAGTATTATGTAAGGATGGATTAGGGAAAATGGAGAGGAAAACAAGCTCAGATTCACTCTCCAGTCTCCATTCGATAGGGGAAAAAAAGCAAAGAAAAATTCTGTCCCTCTATCTGTAGACCATCTTTGTCCTGTCACAGAATGTATGTAACACAGTATGACACCCACAGGGAAGAATGCTGCCTTAATATTATCTAATAAATTATTCACCATAATTTTTCCTTCAAAGTTCATTTTATTGACTTTTCCCAAGAGTGCCTGTTATTCTCCAGAACCGCCCTTAATTGTTTGTGAGAAATAATGATTGTTTTGCTCTTGTTCCCATGTTATTGAAGGCATGCTTAGCTTCTATGGGCTTGAATTTCTGTAGCAGTGTCAAATTACAAAAGGCAGAATACACTATGGACTTCCAGTCTCTCACTCTGAGTAATCTGGTGGACACTGAGGACTCAACAAGTCATGCATAATTAATCACCTTAAGCCCTTATATAAATAAAATGCAGTCAAATAGCATATGCACATTCAATCCAACATATTCAAATTACTCCTACACTATATCTGGGATAAATGTATTTATGGCCTGGAGATAAGAATTGTCCTTTGCAAAAGTTATGCATTTGCAGATAGAGTAACCCAGAAAGTAGAGAAAAGATTTTTGGCACTAAAGACTAACCAGCAGCTGTTCTAAATCTCCAGTATGAAGCTTCTGCTTCCAGGGAAACAATCATTGTGGGGAAAGGGAATGCTCACTTTATTTCCCATATTGTGACAGCATGCTGAAGCACAGAAGACCTAAGTGCCAGGTAGATGACTGTCCAACTCTTCCTGAGCACTAGCACTAGCCCAAGATGCTTAAAGCTTGATTTAAAAGGCATTCTCACTGCCTCCTTTGTTTTGTTCATTATATTGCTAAATTCATACCCTTTGCAATTTTAACTAACATAAATTAGTCATTTAATTTCCCTACCTTTGCAAAAAGCAGCATATATTTATCATGAAAATGGCAACACTACAATTATGCATAAAAGGGTTTGCATTGGGACTAAAAGTATCTGGGCTACTTATCTACACATCCCATACTTATTGAGGAATTGTGAAGTTTCCCTTTCAACTAAGCTAACCTCCCTTTTCGGCATTATAACTCTGTGACTGGAGCTGGTCAATTTATCTGAATTGAGATCAATTGTCAAGTTGCATATATTACTCAGGCCCACACCCATTTTACAGACTGAATCTCTCTTCTCCCCCGCATCTTCCTAGATAAATAAGAATAATGCTCCTTTTCTCTTCTTTTCTTTCCCCTTTCACAAACAAGTATTTTTTTTTCTTCTACTGCCTTCTCACCTACTTGTCTCATAATTAAATTACTTCCCTTTCCCTCTTACTCCCCCCAAAATTACTTAGTATGAATCACTATGACTGAATGCACTATTGGCTTTTTTCTAATATATAAATACTTTTGTCAGGTAAAGTGATTCTCCAGAAAGACTCCCATGTGTGAGTTACAAGTATTGTGATATAGAACTAAACTGCCACTAATTCTTCTATCCTTTATTTTTACAAATGAGAAAACTAATCTTGTTATGTAAAATGTCATTTCTTCATCGACTCATCAGCTGCTTCTGACATGCTCCAGTTGGCTCCTAAGGTTGGAAATAAAATTACACAAGGATGAAAATGAAGACTGTTTTAGAACACTTTCAAGGAAGATTTGATCTTATAATGGGCTCTTTGCTGAAAGAAATGCTTTTTAATTTGTGAAAAAATAAAAATTGCAGTTTAAGTAAGTGATGCATGGAAAGTCACAGGTTAAAGGAATTCTGTATTTTACCTACAAAAAAGTCTCAACCTTTTAGAATATTAAACAATAGGTACTATCTTTTTTTAAAGTCCAATTTAGGAATTTCACCTGAAAATAATTATGAGCAATTAAATCTAGTCATGATAAAGGTTGTGACTTTTTTAAAATTTATCTTAAGCTCAGAATCCTAGATTTTTTTTTTCTTCTAAAGTATATGTTAAGAAATAATCTGGGGACAGCTAGGTGGCACAGTGGATAGAGCATGGGCCCCTGGAGTCAGAGGACCTGAGTTCAAATCCAGCCTCAGACATATGATACTTACTGTGTGACCCTAGGCAAGTCACTTAACCCTAATTGCCTCACTAATAGTAGTAGTAATAATAATAATAATAATAATAATAATAATAATAATCTGGAGTAGATATAGAAAGATGATTGAGTGAGTGACTGGTCATGACTATATCTAGATCCCTTTTTTAAACCACAAAAATGTATATGTCAAAATAAGGTGAAAATATCAAGAAGAAATGAAGGGAAAGAAATCTTCATGGGTAAAAACTTCATCTATCCCCCCCAAAAATCCCTACAAAATAAAGAATAGGCAAAAAAAGAAAAAAAAATGAAAAAGAGGAAACCAATGCAATGAATACCTATTGTGTGTGTACGTATATATATATACATATATATATATGTATATATATATATAAAGAAAGAAAGAACTAAAGAACTACCCAAGGGGGAAGAGTAAAGAAGAGTAATACATATAATTCTATGAGCATCAACTAGAGTCCTTGAATCAAAAACAGATTAACAACTATAACTTTCAAAATGGCTAAAAACTCATTAGGATAGAAAAGAATCTCTAAAATTTGTAAAAATGTAAGCAAATTGAATGAAAAACATGAAACTAAATTGCTGCAAAATCTAGTAGGAGATCTTAATAAGGCTCCCTGACAAAATGGTACCAATGAAGGACACACATGCAGAGATATCAAAACAGACAATAATTCTACAACACAACTAGGAGAAAGACTTGAGATCTCTAAAAAAAAGCAACTGATCTAAGAGACAGATCTCAGCAAGATAACACAAGAATTATTAGTCCCTCTAATGAAAAATGAATTCTAAACATTATATTCCTTGAAATGATAAGAAATTGTCTTAAAGTATTGAAAACAGAGGTCAAAGTATAAATTGGCAAAATCCATACAATACATGCAGAGAAGAACCAAAGTTTAACTCAGCAAGAAATTCAGCCATCAAAATCTAAAGCTTCACTATCAGAGACAGAAGCATACAAGTAAAAGATCATATATGGAAGATATCAATAAGCCAATTCACTCAAGATTAATTAATGACAGGATGAAAGAAAAGTTTAAAATATTATATAACAAAAAATAATGAAAATTTTTCTTTACTTCCAAATTGCCTCACATATAAAACTGAGATTACTCAACAGAATCTCTATGTGTGTATATACAATATAAATATGCATATGTATATATGTATGTGTGTGCATGTATGTATACACACATCCATGTATACATATATAGCATGTGTGTATATACATATATAATGATTAAAAATAAAAATATGATTGAAGGTAAACCAAATTTAACAATTATAATTCTGATTGTAAATGGATTTCACTCACCTAGAAAAATGAAAAGTGCATAACAGATTTAAAACACAACCCAATAGCATGTGATCCACAAGAGGCATAATTAAAGCATAGGAATACATCCCAGTTTAAAATGAGGGGCTTTGCTTTTGCTTTTCTTTGCATCACAAGCACTTAGAACTATTCCTGGTACATTACAAGGACTTGTTGCATGACTGATCATAAGTTACATATTACTCGCTAATCTGTATTGATAAAGGGAATTCCACACTCAAATGTTCCTACACTGATGGAATCATAAATCTGAACCTTCATCCAAGAAAGAAAAAAAGAAGATAGATTCATGTATTTCCCTTACCCCATATTAAAGCCCTCACCTTTAAGCGCAGTTACCAACAAGCATTCAGCTAAACTAACTCTTTAAGATTATGCTAAAATAATGGAAAGCCTTTGAATAAACCTAAAGAGTGTAAAAAAGAAAATTAGTGTTGAATCTAAAAAACCTATTTCAACTTTATATTTACCATGTAAACTCTAGGACACTCATCTCCATAACAATTCTGACAGAAGAACTAAGTACATCTCCCCTTAAGGTTTCTAGGGATACTCCTTATGGATCAGGGGTTATTCTCTAATGCTTAGGTTTGAACCCCCACTGGTGTGCTTTCCCTCCAAGATTATCAGTTGAGAAACAGTTTAGTTATCCGGCCTTAAGAAGCTTTTAATAAAGTAGAATTTACTAAGCTGGTACAGTAAGACCAATTGACACAAAATATCCTCCCTGCTTCACACCCCCGTACATCTGTGACACACTCTTCTACAAGTACAGAGAGTCCATAGGACATAGGACTCAAGCTTAGAAATGACATATGACTTATAGCTCTTTTTCTCCCACTCATGATGTGCTCAGGAATTTCCCCTAAGGCACGGAATAATCTTTTCCTTGGACTCCCTGTAGATCTCTGATTCCTGTCTGTCCTTGGTTCCCAATAATGCATACAATGCTGCTAGCTGATCTGATCTGAGGATGCTATTTGACACATAGGAGGAAATGGGAAGTTTAAAAACCCCCTGAGGTGGGGTGGGGGAAAGATACCTGGCAGAGCCTATGTCTCTCCTTCCCACATTCTCTAATTTCTGTAAGAGTTCTCCTTTCTTAACTGACTTGATAATTTATAGATAATCCCTAGAGATATGACCAAGTTCCCCAGCTTATTGGCACAGGTTTCCTGTCTTGAATCATTCCATTTCATCCATCAGGCCTTTAAAGACTTCAGGCTTAGTCTAAGAGCTTTTGCTTTATTGGTTGGTTGGTTGGTTGGTTATATTCTCACCTAGTTATCAGGCTAAAATGGGGTTGAGTGGCTGTCAAACTTACCTTTCCCACCATGACATATTCAATGTGTATAACTAATAAAGGGGAATTTATTTAAAAGTAAGATAGTAAGGGCTTTTTTTGTTGTTGTTATTGTTGTTAAGATAGTCTCATCAGAGGAAAAGACTTTAAAATGGAAAAGTTAAACAAAGAACAAAAGCATTCAGAGAATCTAAAGGCTATGTTTAGGAACATGTTATATGCAAGAACATAAAAAAGATGACAAATAGCTTTCTGAGCTACCCAGATAGATGCTGCTGCTCACACATACGACAAGAGTCGGTTTGAAAGTTAGTTGCAACATCTACACGTTTGCCTTACATAATGGAACAATATAGGTATATTTTTAAATTGACTTACTAGTAGTCTCCACCTACTGCCTCCTTATAGAAATTCTGCAAGAAATTTATAAGAAAACCTCATGGTCTAATAGCTAACTGTCAGGTAGCTACACCCACTCTCATTATGAACAATGTACAAAAATTAGTTACTTTCATTCATAAAAATGTCTGTCAGATTCACTTAATGATGTCTTTCTAGCATGACTACAACCTCAGATTTCAGTTCAGACAAGCCTAAACTACCAGTGTCACGTGAAATCTTTGAGGTCAACATCAGGCCAATTTCCAAGTCACATATATAAACATATCTTTTAATATTCACAAACCTCAAGACCCAGCACTTTTATTTTTATTACGGTTATAAGATTTTCCATACTAGCTATCTTTTTTATGCCCCTAAGCCAATGATGTACTTAAATTTTTTTTTCATAACACTGTCACTAAATCAATCTCATGTTTTATTTAGCTCGGTTAATTTCAAATACATCAATTCCCTTCTTCACTTTGTACCTCTGCGATGAGTTCTAGGGATGTGCTGCAGTTCTCATCACTGGATTGCATGCTCATTTCTGTGTCTAGGCCACAATTTCCTGCTCCAGGATCTTATCAGTATCCATTTGGCATGAAGTCTAATTGCATCTTGTGCAACTGATACTTTGATCAAGAGTGATGATTTGATACTAAATGCTTTAATTGTCCCATCCCCCCACAATAATAGACTAAGTAGCTTCCCTTTTAAACCAAGGAAGAGACTTGAATGGATATGCCTTCCTGCATTGGGAGGGGGCGGGGCAAGTAGATGACTGGAAAGAGAAGTCTCACTTCAACCCTCTTAATTTAATTTTATCCATAAGTCATTAAAGCATAGTGAATACTTTATGAAAAGATAAAGAATATCTTCAGTTATTTGAATACACCTATTACCCTTTTCCTCTGTGGAAAAACTCATCTTGAAATGCCAAGTTCTTTGATAAATACAAACTCTTTTACCTGGCATTTAGCACTCTACATGACCAGGCCTTTTTCTGTTTTTCCAGTCTTTTTACATTTTACTCCCTTCTGTGTACTCTACAATCTAACGACACTGGCTTACTTACTATTCCACTGTCCATCCCTTTGCCTTTGCTCTGGCTGCCCCCAGGCTGAGAATGCTCTCCCTTATCACCTCTCCATTTTGGAATCCCTGGTTTCCTTCAAAATTTAGTTCAACCACCATTTTCAAAATGAAGCCTTTCCTGATCCCCCCAGCTCCTTGGGCACTCCCCTTCCTCAAAGTACTTTCTATTCATTTCATATATATTCTGTATACACTTATGCACTACATATGTTGTCTTTCCCATTTGATTTTAAGCTCCTTAGGGCAAAAGTTGTTACTCTTTTGTCTTTTAATCCTCAGCAACCAGCTCTTCTTGGATAACATGCCTAAAGCATAGTAAGCATTTAATAAATGTATATTGTTTGATTGACTGACAACATTCCTGAAGGAAAGGATTTTAAGAATGCATTCTATTTTTGAAGCTATTTGCCATTTCACAAGTTGGTAATAGAGCTGTAGCAAAAAGGAACCGACCTAAGAGAATCAGTTCTCCTAAGAAGGACAGAAGGAAGGACAGAAGGGAGGACGGGAGGGAGGAAGGGAGGGAGGAAGATATCAAGATTATACATATTTAGAAAGACCTCCAAAGCTGTAATGACTGGTATACTTTTGGAAGGATGTGGACCAGGTGACTAGGTATGAATGGGTAGGGATCTGCATCACTAGATAGAATACATGAATTACATTACAGAGCTATTTGAGTATTTAAGAAATGAAGATAGCAAAGAGTAAAAAAATTACATTTAACCACTTGCTTTCACATGAGAAAAAGTACAGATAGATAAATATAGATATTGATAGTAATATTGATATCACACCACTTCTGATCTACTTCCTCCAGTTACTATGACCTCAGGTTTTATAGTTACCCTGAAGGTAGAAACTTCTAAATCCATAGTTCACAAATCCCCCACCTGTGTGTTTCCCAATAACAATCAGGCAGTAGGCAAATTTAGTTCCTAGAAAAGGTATTTACTATAATGGCATAATTAGAACAAATACTACAAAATATTCCCCCCATAAACCTGGGTTTCAGTCTCCCATAAATAAATGAATGAGTAAATAAATGTGTGTGTGTGTGTGTATGTGTGTGTGTGTGCATGCACATGCAGGCACATGTGTACACATGGAAAGAATGGGCACAAACTTAGAGCACATCAGTGGTAAGGAATCCACAGAGAACACACGTCTAAGTCAACTTATAGCTATATTACTGCAGGAAACTGAAGTAGTCCCACTGCTTGTGATGTCCTCACGCTGCTTCCAGCAGAGCATGGTATCTGGGATGAGTAGAATTACTCTGCTTCTTGGCTAGGCTTGATCTTCCCAGAGTACCATATTTGTGGAGGATGGCTCCTCTGGACACTTTGGACTTGCTCAGTAGGAGGTAGCTATAATTTTCACCACCTCCAGCTTCAGGTTCAGTTGCCTGAAGCATTGCTATGCTTTTTTTAAAGCATGAATTCTTAACCTACACTGTGAGAAGGCTCACCTCTTTTGCTCTTTGGGGTCTTCCATTTTGAGGCCTGCCACCACTGAAGCAGGAGATGGGAGAACAGAGATTTAGCCTACATTGTCAACAACTCTTTCTGGTATAGAGTGGAGTTTCCTTAATAAAATACCTTAACCTATTTTATGGTAACTATGCAGTATGCTTTCCAAATCTTCAACTTGTCCAGTGAGGCCATAACCAGGTAATTGGCATTTGCCCAGTAAACATAGAAAAGATCTAGGGTTTAAGGTTCTTTGGGTTTCTAAGGTCTAAGTCTCTCCTATTGATTCATGAAAATAGGGGGATTGGGGAAAAGGTCCAGAGAAAATCTAAGATAAGGGTTTAGGCTGGGATAGCTGGATGGATGCATAAGATGGAACATTGCTATTCCAGGGCAAAGAGACCCCAAATATTGAATGACATTCCTGGATGATCCAGTAGTAGAAAAGGCATCATTCTGAAGTCAAGAAAATTGCAAACAGGGCAAGGAAGAAAAGAAGGAGAGTGGCCTATGTGCTCTGAGTGGTACAGACATTCACATGCTCACAACTACTTTATGTCACAAGCAGAATTTGACCTCCAGTCTTCCTGACTCAAGGTCAGCCCTCTCTATTCACTATGGCATGCTGCTTCTCATGCATTTAATAAGGTGGCTAAAGGGGTGAAGAGGTCCTCCTGAAGACCTCCTATTTTGGTCATAAAGACACAGTTATAGAATATAAGTAAAACAACTCAGTCAGTGATTGATAAACAATTTTTATTTGAATAGAATTGTATTTCTCATGTTTGCTACTATGTGTATATGGGAGATAAAGATATGTAAATCATATGAACTTCACTTGCATAGCTGTGCCTTAGATGAATATGTCTGCTCTGGGATTCACTCTTGTTTTAAGTGACCCTGAGAAGTAATATCTTTTGATATGGTAATGGTTATATATGATTAATAATTCTGCAGGTGGTACTATGGTTCCCACTATTTCCTACCCACCCTCCCATACATATGTTTTACAAAGAAATTAATTTGCAATACTCTTGAAAAAGAAACAGTCCCTGTGACATACTAAGCACTTAATAAATGTTCTAAGTAAGTCTATCACATTTATTAAGTACCCATTGCCATGAGTAATATGGAATAAACAAAAAAAAAATACAAACTGATATAGAACAAGATCTTAGCATACAAGATTTAGAGTTGAAAGGGGCCTAAAGATCATCAAATCCAATGTCCTCAATTTGCAAATGAGGAAACTGAGGTGATATAAGGACAAAATACTGTAAATGATACTAAAGTACTGTGCGAAGAAATGTGGTCAAATTGAACTGAGAGGGCCACTTTGCTACAAGGTATGTCTATGATACTCAAGAAATTCCATTATAAGTCAGAATGACCTTGAAGCAAGGCAATGAAACTTGATACCAAGAGAAGATTCTAAAGATGAACCTAAGGCTAAGTATAGACAAAACATCAAGAGGCTGAAGAACCACTCAGTCACAACATGTGGAGATATGTCTATAGAGAGTTACCTTAAAATCACGACTCTGGAGAAGGGTTTGAAAAGAGTCTACCATCAAGACAAAACATCTCACCAAGAAACATTATGAGCCCCTTTTTCCTAGACACTACTCAATTAGGGGGAAGAGAACACGCATTCATTAAGAGTCTATTATGTGTCAGACACTGTATTAAGAGCTTTACATATAATCTCATTTGATCCTTATAACAACCTTGGGAAATAAGAGCTTTTATTATCCCCATTTTCACAGTTGAAGAAATGGAGGCAACCCTAGCTTAAGTAATTTGTCCAAGGTCACACATCAAGGAAGTGGCTAAGGCCAGTCTTCCTCATTCCAGGTCCCACTCTATCTATTGAACCACCTAGCTCCCTCCAGAGAATATCCAGTGGTGACCACAATCCATGTGAATGTTTAGGTCATTTCTATGCCTGCCCTTTCTTCCTTCTACTGACTTTAGGAAACAAAAAAATTCATATTTTTAACCCAACCTAAGTTGATCAGGGAAGGGACCATGAATTTTGTAATATAAAAAGGCACCATAATACAGTACACCATGCATATACGTATGTAGAGCATTGACTGTACAGATGACTACAAATTAACAGAATGCCACAGAATTAGACTTGGAAGAGACAAGGGATCACGGACTAAAAGAAAGGATCAGAGATGGGGGGAGCCTAATTGGAAAAGACTGTCCAAATGAGCTGAGTTTTGAACTGGATTTTGAAGACAAGGGTAGCCAGAGGAATGGATAAAATGAAAATGGCCTATGTATTTCTTAAGGAGGCTACATTTCCAAAGTCCCAACTACTTGTACTTTAGAATTCTAAACAGAAAGAAGTAGACAAGAAAATGTATCTTTTCATTTCTGGGAAGGCACTTTGGTAATGCCTAGGGGGAAAGGCAACATCTCAACAGAGAAAATATTATCATTGCTATTATTCTAAAATCTAAATTCTAAAATTTTCCTTTCTTCTTCTAAGACCCTCTGTATTGATTTCATCAACTTCCAGATCTGGTTAAGAAAATACAACTCCTGCCCCACTTGCTGAGTTAGCATCAGTTGTTTTATTCAGAAATAACCCATAATGATGATTCCAAGTTTACCTCAACATATTATCCAACAGATGCAGTTCTTAGCTGAAAACTGGACTTACAATGGACAAAGGGCCTGAAACTACCCCAGAAAGTATCTGGAGTTCATGACAAAATGAAGAATGATTATCCTTCACAGGTGACCTTTAAGTTTTTCCACCCAAATTCTAGTTCACAATCTGGCATGATTGTATATAGGTAACTATTTATGTCATATGCCATATTTATGTCAGCAGGACAGTTACACCAAGTTAATAGGATATCAACAGGGCATCTATAAAAGGTCAAAATATACATGGTTCATTACTTATTTTTCTTAAAAGTAACATAAAAAGATTTGTAGCCTCTGACTCACTTAAAGTAATTACCTAATTATCTCAAGTACTCTCAAAAGATAAGGTAAATATCACAAATACCTGGAGAGGAAAATAAAACCTCATATGATATAAAATTACACTGTAGTATATTTAAATTCTTTCCTTTTGAATATGGTTAATTGGTGCCTAGGTGGGCTTATAACCAAAGCTGAATCTAAGGCAAGGAAACCAGAACTTTTCCAAGGGCATCAAAATCTAGAAGGTGCTGAGAGTACCAGTACTTAATCAGAATACAAAAAGTAAGCTAAGCATCTAGGTAATAAAGAAAATTATAAAAATAGGAAGCATGGGAAATAGGAATATGGCACACTTCTCCCCATCTCCACAACAACTCGGGTGACCTGCTTCCTGGCCCAGGCCTGCTCTGTCAGAGCTTCCAACAGCAGCCTTTCTGGAAGCACACTCAGTGGTGGTCAAGAATTTCCATTTCTCCACTACAGAGGAAGGCAGTATAGCCCAAGATCACTATCCCAACAGGGTCTCATGTCCCAAAGTGAAAGATTTCTCCTGGAAGTCTACCCAGCCCTACTCAATTTCCTTGAAGAAGTTGATTCAAGGGTGCCTTTCAGTCTGCTTGTCCCAGCTAGTAATCAGGGATTTGAGCCTGGGTAGTACTCCTTCACTGATCATGGAAGACAGAGATATAAAGTCTTTGATCCTCAAGAGAAGCAGTTGTACAATGGAGATAGTTTTGACTCTGAAAATCAGAGGATCTAGGTTCAAATACTACCTCTGGAGCTTACTACTAACTTGACTTTGGACAAGCTACTTAACTTCTTTGGGGCTCAGTTTCCCCATTGGGATGGGATGACTAGATGGCCTCTGAGGTCCATTCTCCTTCTAGATCTATGGGCCAGAGTGGCACTGACCAATGATACGGAACATCACTGCTGAGCTGCTGAGGAGATGACGGAGAGATGAAAGGGGCTGATGGTTCTTAACTGATCTATTGGGTTGCCCAGAAACTATTGCCAAATCATGATGTTTATTCATTGACTTGAAATACATATATAACTTCTCAATATAAATTCTCAACATTCATGGATTTCCATATCTATTTTGTTCACATATGCTTTTTTGAGCTCTAGAAATTCAGAAGTGTGAAGCTTTACACTGGACATCACAGAGATGAAGAACAAGGGCTTTCATAAAAACTTGTAATAATAATATTAATAAATCACATATTTATAATACTTTACAGCTTACAAAGCACTTTCTTCATAGTCACCCTGAGAGGAAGATTGATAGGGAACTATTGTTTTCCCCATTTTACAGAGTGGGACACAGATACAGTGACTTGCTGGGGTTACCTGGCTAGATAGGGTCAATAGTTGAATGTGAACTCAGGTCTCCTGATTCCTCACCAGTGGTATCTCCCCATCCTATACCACCTCTCTGAAATCGTTAGTATGTAAGATTTAAACATCACTATAAAAATTGTAGGAGATCCATTTTTATTTAAACACTGTAACTGCCACTATAAAACACTTGAAAGGATGTGATGTCATCTTGCCTTCTTAAAAAAAAGATAAAATGATCAATAGAAGAGATAAATTAGGAAGAAAATAATGCAACCAGACCTTCTTTATAATGACTACAATTTCTACCAGAAAGTGAAAACATATAGACATAACTCATCACTAGGTAAGAATATAGACCAAAGCACTGCATTTTCACTTGACTAGTACAATGCTAGTACAATCAAAAACTAGAAGAGAGAAAATAGCTTGGAAACAAGTTGTAAGGAGCTTTACATGGCTAAAAGATGAATTTCTATTTAATTCTAAGGAAAACAGAGGCCGACTAAAGCTTATTGCTTTTGCCCTGGATATCCAGACTCCCCCAAAAAAGTCAACTCTATCATTTCCAGTGAGATTAACAACCACCAACCATATACCATAACATCCTATGGTCTTTCAAAAGCCTTACCATCTGCCCTATGTCTACACCCTCCAGACCTCAAGCGCTTTTATCTGACCTACTCACTAATACAAATCAAGGAAGCTGGAGTCTTGTCATCCTCTCTGCAGCTAAACTTTCTTTTATGTATGGTCTCTCCCAAATGGAGTATGAAGTCCCTGAGTTCAGGGAGAATATCACTTTTTCTATTTGTATTGCCAGCATTTAGCATGGTGCTTGATACATAGAGAACACTTGAGAAATTTTTTTTGGGGGGGGGTAGAGCCAAGATGGCAGAGTAAAAGCAGTGACTTGCTTGAGCTCTCCTCCAAACCCCTCCAAATACCTGTAAAAAATGGCTCTAAACAAACTCTAAAGTAGCAGAACCCACAAAAAGACAGAGTGAAACAAATTTCCAGCCCAGGACAACCTGGATGGTTGATTGGAAAGATCGATTGTGCCAGGCAGGGAGAGGAATGCAGTTCAGCATGGGTGCGCAGGCAAAACAGGCCTCAGAGAAGCTGGAGTAGGCCAGAGATGACTGAATCACAGTCAGCTCTGGAGGTTTCCAGACTTCTCAACTCATAAACACCAAAGAGAACTCAGAAGGTTGGTAGGAAATGTTTTTTTTTAATCCTTTCATTATGAGAGTGTAGAGTGAAAACACTGAAAATCCACAACAGAGATTTTCAATATTTCAGATTGTAGTATAATTGTGTATTTTATATTGTAGTATAATTGTAGCATACTTTCAGTATAATATATTGAGAATGGATTGGGGAAGGGAGAGACTTGAGTCAGGGCGAACCAATTAGTAGGCTACTGTAATAGTCTAGGTGCCAGGTGATAAGCACCCAAACCGGTATGGTGGCCACATGGGAGAGAGAAAAGATTCTCCAGAAATGGGATCAACAAAATTTGGCAATAGGATGGAAATAGATGGTAACAAAGTCTGAGGAATTGAGGATTCTTCTGAGGTTGTAAACCTTCATAACTGGAAGAATGGTACTTTCCTATACAGAAATAGGGAATTTCAGCGAGGGTTGGCTGGAGTGGTAGGGGAACTAATTTTGTCTTAAACATGTTGAGTTTTATGGCCCTACAGGAAATCCAGTTCAAAATGCCCAATAAGTGACTGGTGATACAAAATTTCAGTAAATATTTAGGTTGGTTATAAATATGATCAATATCTGTGTTAAGATGATAATTGACCCCATGGAAGCTGAGGAAGTCAAAAAGAAAATGCAAAAAGGAAATTGAGAAAAGGGCCTAGGTCAGAGCTTTAAGAGACAGTCTAAGTAAAGGAGAATGAAATAGATGATTAGTTGTCAAAGGAGTCTTAGAAAGAGTGATCAAGCATATAGGAGCATATAGCATATAGGAGGTGAAGCAAGAAAGTATTGTCATGAAAACCCAGAAGAATGGGTGGGCAAACAATGCCAAATGCTGTAGAGATGTCAAGAAGGATGAGAAATGAAAGGTTTAACAATGATAAGAATGATGGTAAGTTTGGAGAGAGAAGTCTCAATTGATGACATGTGAAATCATATTTCAAGGGACTGAAAAATGAATGAGAAGAAAAAAAGTGGAGGCATCAAATACAAACTTTTTCTAGGAATTTAGCTATGAAAGGGGGAGAGTTATGGGATAATAGACTGATTGGTGGGAGAGTCAAGTAAAGGGTGTTTTTTTTTTTGGCAGGGGGAATTATTTTTAAGAATGGAAGAGATCTGGGAGTGTTTTCTAGGTATCACAGAAGGAACTAGTAGACAGAAATTGTTGAAAAGTGATAGAATGACCAAAGGAGCCAACCCTCAGAGGAAAGAGGACAGGTGTATTGGGAATTTCTGATTTTTTAATTTCCTCAGGATACATTCAAGGGTACTAAGAGAAATGAAAAAAAGTTACCTACTAGAGACTAGAATAAAATATAATGCAAATTCCAAATGCCTTCTAATTCCACCTCTGAAAGCAAAACACACACACACACACACACACACACACACACACACACACACACACACACACACACCCTCAGGTTGGTGTTTTGTTCCTGTCTCTTAAGTCTTGAGCCACAGCATAGGAGTGGGAGATAATTGGTCCAGATATTCAGTGCCTTATAAGTAAACTTGTCATATCCACTAACATGGAAATAAGACATAAGCAGTCAAGTCGTAACAGGATGTCCATCTCTGAATTTATCTATCCCTGAAGCCCCAGCACTGAAAGGGGGCTAGTGCTGTACAAATGCAGCAAGCAAAACATAGGAACATGAATTTAGCACTGGAAAGGACCACAGAAGTCGTCTGATCCAACTGCCTCATGTTACAAATGAGGAAACTAAGGCCCAGAGTAGTTAAATGTACTTACCCAGGGGCAATGAGTGCAATGATTTAAAAACAGTTGCTCTGATTCCATATTCAGTTATCTTTCCACTATATCAGTTATATGTTAACCTCAGGTGCCATTTCTATCTCTGTCCTTTTTCACTAAACCCCAAGGGTCCTGTGACCTTACATGTGGAGCCCCAGTCACATAGCCAATCCAACTAATCTGGGCTATACTTGGCAATAAACCAGAAATTGCATCCCTATGTAAAATGGGTCTATTTCCAACACAGTTCAAGATGGAAGAGGGTAGGCTGAATGTATTATCTAGAAGCAATATTGGCAGAGGATAGAGTACTTAACTTAAAATTGGGAAAACCTCTGTTTAAATTCTCCCTCAGACACTTACTATGTGACCCTAGGCAGATTATATATCCTCTCTCAGCTTCCTTTTCTTCACCTATAAAAGGAGGCTAATAAAAGCATCAGCATCAGAGGGTTGTTGTGAGGATCAAATAAGATAGATAGTTAGACAGACATAGAGATACAGATATACAAATATATAGATATAGATGTGTATATGTATATATGTATACACATAAATATATATACATTTCCATATCTATATAGATAGATAGATATGTAGCATGTACATATGAAGCAGTTGAGGTTAAGTGACTTGCCCAAGGTCACAGCTCGTAAGTATCAAAGGCCAGATTTGAACTCAGATATTCCTAACTCCAGGGCCAATGCTCTATCCACTGTGCCACTTCACTGCCCCAATAAGATGATATATATTTAAAGTACTTTGCAAACCTTAAAGCAATATATAAATACTCTATAATTGTTTATTTGGTGCCTAAGAAAAGGAAATGTAACTAAAGCATGTGCCAATTACTGTGCAACCTACACAACATGACTATGAGGCCTTAAAATCATTGACATAGGGTAGTAGACCCAATTGCAAATAATAACTTAGATGTTTTGAGTGGGGGGAAAAGTAACTTTCTTTTACCCTTTGGATTACAATTTGTAGTACACTGGTGGAGATATCACTGAAATATTCTCACCTTATTCTTACCATTTAGACAGAATCACATCAAATGCCAGGGTATGCATGTGCATGAATTATTTCTCAATGCATAATTTATTGGACCAAAGACAATAATTCGAGTTTCAGTCTCTATACCTTTGTGCCAACTTATAACTTCAACTTCAAACACTGGAGAGGAAAATGAAAGGAAAAACTTTCCAGGTTTCCTAGCCTACCTAACCATACTCCACAGAAATCAAGGGCAAAAAGAAGGGATATTGGGAATCTGGGGAAAACTTGGGGAGAAGGGAGAATAGGAGGACTAGTTAAGCTCCTTGCCCTTGGGAAATGGTTGTTGTAGTAATGGCAAGAAGTGTATTTTTATCCAGATTACTGCAAATAATGAATTTGTTCAATGGTCAATATTCAAATTTTCACTGAATATTTCCACTGGGTTGGAACCAATTACCATATTTTACATAATTATAACTTTAAATAGTGTAATTCAAACACTTGAATTTGCACTCTTTGAATGGGACCACTTCATAGGATTCATTATTCTCACTAATAAGGCACCAGCTCTAAGGAAGGACATTCTCGCATCAATTATTCAGTGATAAGGATTTCTGGCTGGATGGGCAAGTGAGTTATGGACAGCTGCATTGCAAAGGATTTTACCTCCAAGAGGGTGGACTCTGTACCAAATTAAGAGGTATGCAAATTTTGTCTTCAGTATCCTTACATCTTTCCTTTCTGGGTTCTTCTTCAAATTCCCAGCTCCTCTTCAGCCCCCATGTCAATTTTTACTCCAGGAGAACTTGGCCTCCACCAGTCAGTGCTCCAGACTATAAAATTCCCCCACCATATGACCTTGATATTGGCTAGCTGATAAAAATAATTCACACTAAGGGATTAATAGTTGATAATAGCTTACTGTGTTACCTCTCCCATAGGGTCACTGAATTTTGAAAAATTAACACATCTTATTTAAAAGGAATTTTTAAAGCAGGAAGGCAGATAATAAAATCGATTTTTGCAGGCAAAGGGAGAATTTTGGAAACCCTCCAAACTCACACTAAGGTAGCCACCTACTCCATCTATTCATAAGGCACATCTTGCCTCAAATTTTAATTCAAATATTTAAAGTACCTAGCTAGACTGTGCAAAGTCTAGATGCTAAGTAAAAAGCAAGGAAAAATTTGCAGGGAGTTGATAAATTTAAAAAATAAATACATAGAAAATGTTCACACAGAATAGAATGACAGATTGTTTAAAGCTAAGGGATCATAGAAGGCTTCATGAAGGAGGTGGCACATGAGTGGAATCTTGCAGGAACGACATTTATTTATGAAGGAATTCTTTAGGAAAAAACATGGTTCATTATTTATATCCTATTTCTGTTCTCTCCCCTGCCTCTCTTTTTCTGTTCATGGCATCATGATGGTTGGAGGTAGCATGGCACAATGGCAAGAATATTGGATGCAGAGTGAAAACGACCTAGGTTAAAATTCTACCTTCGATACTCCCTGGGAGAACTAGATTTCAGCTCTAGTTCATTTATCCTTGATTTCCCAGTTATCCAGATTTGAAACATCTTTGACTTCTTGGATTCACTTTTCCCCTTCAATCAGTCCTGCTGATTTTTTGTTCCCAATAAGAATTACGCCGATCTTTCATTTCTGCTTGCTCTAACACTACCCTAGTGTAGCCTTATCACCTTATGCTTAGATCAGGGCTCAGGTTTCCCACCTCTGGCTCAGATTACTACACTTGCCATCTGGCTGATTTGTCTCAAGAACTTCCATCCTCCAATCCATCAACTGCATTGGTCAGGCTAATCTTCCTACAATATTGCTTTAACCCTATTACTTCTGTTAAGTCAATCTTGTAAGTTTTGAACTGGATACTTTGCAAAAGGCTATGCTGCTAAAGATACTTTGAGTTGTGTTTCTTATCTGCTTGGGAAATGATGAAGCTACAGTGAAATCAGTGAGTTTTCTGCTACAGTAGCAGTTTTTGACAATCTTTCTGGAGAGGGATGTGGACAGAGGGAGAGAACAGACCAGAGTAGCATATAGCAGCAGCAACATATGAGTATGTTTTCAAGAAGATTGGCTGTAAGCTTTGTAGCAATTAGAGCCTTTTCCGCCTGACTAACCATATGACTTCTTAAACAAATCCAGGACAGACTGAAGAAGGGCTACTTCCAGAAACGACTGGAACAATGTTGAATGTATACCACTATCTGTTTTTCCCTTCTGTGTTACTGACACGTGAAAAAGGAAGCATGGTTCATTACCAAATGTTTTTTCTGCTATTTAATTTTGCTTATTGGTTACTTCCATTTTAAAGAACAGTTGACTAGATAAATATGAAAATTTTAATTGCATCCTCAGTTGGTGTTTTTTGCTACAGAGTTTGTGATGCAGTGAGGGGGATCTGTGGATAACTCACTACACCAAATTAAACTGGTCCAATCACCCTATTAGCTTGGCAAGTAACAGATGGTTTGGACACTGAGCAGTTTTAAAACTGCGTTTGTAATCTACATGTTTTTTAAACTTTCTAGTTTTGCACAGAAAAGAAATAATTTGGATCTGGGACCTTTGTCCAAAACTAAAACCTTGACAAGCTAATCTCATTATCTCCAAATAGACTAGCTGATTTGCACCAGGAGACTTTCAGTTTTTTCTCTACCCTACCTTCCTCAGGAGGGTATAGAGATTTCAAGAGAAGGTCACACTCTGAGCTCAGGATCCCATGGGATACAGATATGCCTAATCAATTCTGTTGACTCTCCTCTCTGAAGGGAGGAAGGGTAAAAAGTGTCTCTCCATAAAATTGTTCTCCACAGTGGCATTGGGGGAAGATTTCATACCTTTTTCATGTGTCTTTCTCCGTAATTATTAAATTCAAAACTTTTTAAACAAGTTTTTCCTAGCCACCTCTCCCTTGGTCTTTGTAATACACAATCCAGAGCAGTATGTTTTCTATACAAGTGATGTCATATCTTAAAATGATCTTCTATTATTATCTTGAAGTTGATGAAATAGTTTATGGTCATTTAACTTTGACATTGTCAAATTTTGTCATATTTTAATTTTGACATATTTATTCCTTGGCTTTTGCACTAGATTGCATCTACCTTAAAGATAAAAAGATACAAAGAATTATCTCTCATAGCTTTTACCTTCGTAATCTCCAGAACTTCTACAAAAATGATTGTAAGTAGGAACTTAGGATAATCCAATCACCTCATTATAGATAGTAAGTGCTCAACAAAAATTGGCTCATTTCCTTTCTCTATTGTTGTGGGGTTGGGAATAAACCATTTAAAATTAACAAGAAATGTAGAGGGCCCCATTCATTCAATAGATATATAAGAGTGTTAATGGGAATGCAGTAGAAAGTCACTATAGACATGTTAGGAGGTAAGTGCCATAAGTCTATGAAAGATTATTCTGCAGTGGCATAAAAGATGCATTAAAGTAGGGGGAGAGAAAAGACACTTAAAGATCTATTAGGAAACTATTATAATGATACAGGGCAGTGGGTAATGAGAGTTTTTACTAGTGGCAGTGGGAATAAAGAGGAGGAGATGGACTTGGGTGATATGGATGTAGATACTGGGCTTGGTAATTAGCTGGAAGTAAGAAGGTAGAAACAAAGAAAACTGCAAGATAGAAACATGAAAATCAGATGAATTGTGGTGAGACAAACTTTCAGTCAGTCAGTCAATAAACATTTATTAAGCACCTACTACGTGTCAGGAGCTGTGCTAAATGCTGGAGACACACAAAAAAAGAAAACATATAATCCCTGCCCCCAAGGAACTCACAAATCAGTGGAGGAGACCACAAGCAAACTCATCTTTACAAAGAAACTATGCACAGGATAAATAGAAAATAATAGAGATGGGAAGCACTAGAAATAAGAGAGGTTGGAAAGACTCCCTGTAAAAGATGCAATTTTAGTCAGAATTTAAAGGAAGCCAGAGAAGGTACTAGGTGAAGATGAGGAGGGATAGCATTCCAGGCATGGAGGACAGCCAAAGAAAATGCCTAGAGCCAAGTCATATGTGGAGCAGCCAAGAGGCCAGTGTCGTTTGATTAAAATGTCAGGGAGCAAGGTGTAAGAAGCCTGGGAATGTAGAAGAGGGTAGTTTATGAAGGGCTTTGAATGTCAAACAGAGCATTTTGTAATTGATCCTATGGGCACAGAAGTTTTTTGAGTACAGGAGTGATAAGGTTGTACCTACACATTAAGAAAATCATTTGGGTGTCTGAATGAAGGATGGGGAGAGACTTGAAGCAAGTAGACCTACCAGCAGTCTATTGTATTAATCAAGAAGTACGGTGATAATGGCCTGTACCAGACAGGTGGTAGTAGCTGAGGAGAGAAGAGGGTGTTGCCAAAGTGAAATGTACAGATCTTGGCAAGAGATTGGATATGGGTTAAGAGATAATAAGAAGTCCAGGATGATAGATAGGTTGCAAACCTGAGGGACTGGAAAAATGGTGCTGTCTTCTATACTAATAGGGAAGATAGGAGGGGGATGGCAATTTAGGAGGGAAAATGAGTTCTGTTTTAGACATATTGAGTTTAAAATGTCTACTGGAAATTCACTATCAGATGTCTGAAAGGCAGTTACAGATGTGAAATTGGAGGTCAGCAGAGAGGTTAGGATTGAATAGGTATATTTAAGAATCATCAGCATAGAGATGTTAATTAAATCCATGAGAGCTGATAAGATCACCCAGGTAAAGCAGTATGGAGGAAGAAAAGAAGAAAGATTGTAATAGGGGAATAAGAATCAGAGTATGTGGGGGGGTGATCAACTCAGACTGAGACATCTTGTGTCTGAGGTACCAGTATGATGAATTTCTACTTTATGCTTTATGGCATGGTCTTTGATTATACTTGACAACAGTATGGAGTGAATATGAGAGTCTAATTTTCAGAGACAGAAGAAGAGAAAGGAACTGGATCTGGAAATAACATATTCACACAATTTACTATTTCACCTAACATCTAGAGCTTGCTCCTTTTGTAAATAATTCAATGGCCTGGAAGCAGTAGTGAGATACATAGAATATGGCCACCTCTGTTCCTGGAACTATGTGTCAGGATGAATAAGAGAAGCAGTGACCTGAAAAGGATGTGATATCTTGAAGAGGGAACCAGATTTTTATTAAATTAAGGATATGAAAGGAATAAGGGTTGAAAAATTCAAAGACTGAGGGCAGAAACACAAATTCTTTTGTTTAAAGATCCCTTTTGACAGTCTGGTGAAATCTTCTCAAAATAATGTTTGTTACCTATATTCATAACTGAAAGAAATGCTAGGTAAAGCTAGAGGTTAGTAAATATAAAGATGTCATTTCCCGCCCCCCCATCCAAGTTCATAGATCCCTGGACATCTATCTATGGACCCCTTTAAGTTATAGAGACCTGATCTGGAGTTTATTGAATACTGAGTGGGGGGGGGTTCATAAGAGCACATCAAAATGTCCTAGAAAATGGGTGAGTTGCGTTAGAATATGATGAGGCAGGAATAGAATTGATGAGAATGTGGATGAGGGCTCAGGAGAAAGTAATAGCTTTCACTTGAATGATTGAAATTGGATGACTGGCATTAGGATGCCAGCATAAACGTGATAGAATACTGTGCCACCATACCTTGTTAGTAAAAGTTTTTTAAAGCACTAGTATATGTAATTTGTTCCTCTACTGCTTCAGAGCATGACTACTCAGGAGTCTCACCAATGTGATCTTCTGATCCTTCATCGCACAATTCAGATATTGCAGGTTCAGTTCCAGACCACCACAATAAAGTAAATGTAACAATAAAGTGAGTCACACAGAACTTTTTGGTTTCCCAATGCATATGAAAGTCATGTTTACACTGTGCTGTAGTCTATTACATGTGCAAATGTACTGTCTTTTAAAAAAATGTACATAGCTTAATTTAAAAATTTTGTTGTTCAGTCATTTTTTGGTTGTGTCTAACTTCATGTCCCCATTTGGGTATTTTCTTGGCAAAGATACTTGAGTTGTTTGCTATTTCCTTCTCCAGCTCATTTTTACAGATGAGGAACTGGGGCAAACAGGATTAAGTGATTTAGCCAGGGTCTCACTAAATAAGTATCTGAGACCAGATTGAACGCAGGAAGATTAGTGTTCCTGACTCCAGACCCAGGACTCTATCCACTGTGCCACCTAGCTGCACAGTTGAAAAATACTTGATTGCTAAAAATGCCAACCATCATCTGAGCTTTCAGAGAGCCACAATATTTTTTGCTGGTGGAAGATCTTGCATCAATGTTGATGGCTACTGAGTGAGCAAGATGGTGGCCTAGCTTTTGGCCTGTGTTGGGTTTCAAGATGCCTTCCTCAAGAAGCTGAATCATTTTTAGCTTAAAGTGAGAGACCTAGAACTCTTCCTTTCACTTGAACATTTAGAGACCAGTGTAGAGTTATTAATTGGCCTAATTTCAATATTATTGTGTCTCAGGGAATAGGAAGGCCGAAGAGACACCATCCAATCAGTGGAGCAGCCAGAACTCACACAACACTTATCAATCAAGTCCGTTGTCTTATACTGGCATTCTTCATGGCAACCCAAAACACTTACAAAAGTAACATCAAAGATCACAGCTCACAGATCAGCATAAAAGATACAATGGTAATGGAAAAAATATGAGATATCGTGAGGTTTAACAAAAAGTGACACAGAGACATAATGTAAGCACATGCTATTAAAAAAATGGTGCTGATAGAATTGCTCGATGCAGGGTTGCCATAAACTTTCAATTATAAAAAATACAATATCTGCAAAGATCAATAAAGCAAAGCACAATAAAACTAGGTATGCCTATATTGAAGGCAGGACATGAGTTCAAGACTCTTGGCTCTCAATCCAGAATTCTTTCTACCCTCCTTACTACATTCAATTAAAAAAAAAATCAGAGCCTCCATGTAGTGGGTAGAAATGGGCATCAGAAATCCTTGATTGATATTGAGAACACGCCCCCACATTTTCTTAGTTCTTAGGTGGTATGATTGGTAAAGCATTAGATTTGGGGTCAGGAAGATGTGAGGTCATATCCTACTTTAAATACTTATTAGTCATGTGGGCCTTGTCAAGTCGCAATCTCTAGATGTCCAAGTTTCATCGTCAGTAAAATCAGGTTATTGAATTTGCTGGCCTCTAAGGTCCCTTCTAGCTTTAAATCTGTGGTCCTAGTTCTTTTAATCTAACAAATTTATTTTCAGCTAGACTAATGGGCCACTATTATTTTTATCCACCATATTTTTCTCAAGGCTCATTTCTGGTATCACCTCCTAGAGGAAGTCTTTATTTCTTAACTAAACCCTAGTTAATGCTTGCTCCTTCCTCACCACATCTCCTATTTACTTACCTCTGTTCATGTTGTATCCATCCTTCTACCTTGGTAGAAGGTAAACTCTGTGAGAGTAGTTTCATCTGAATCTTTATAGACATAGCATTTAGCATAGTGCCTTGCATATAGTAGGTACTTTGCAGATTGTTGTTTAATTTAATTGATACATTCTTAAAATATCTTATATAAAAATATAAGAATGTTATGAATGTTCCAACATAGAATCAGATTTGGAGAACAACCAACCCAGTATATACTATGTCAGGAGATGTCTGTTCTTCCTGAAATTAAATTTAAAGTTAGCTAAGCTCTGGCTTCTTCAACCATTGATGACTACCTTAAAAATACAGTTACAGTGTTTAGAGTTTATCTCCTTGAAGTGGAGACAGAAGCTCTTTTACCTTCTAAAAGAAATCCTCTCACTACTTTGAAGTAGTACTGCACCAAACAATTTCAGACAGATGAAAATATATTCTATTTGTAGAGACCATCAGAAAGCTCCCGTAGGAACTCATTCCAGTATCTAGTATCCTTTACTGTCAAGATATTTTTCCTCAGAGCTAACCAAAATCCCCCACACTCAAATTTAAGCCCATTTCTTCTTCTTTCTTCAAAACAGGTAGAGAAAGGCCACTCCCAATTTACTGCTATCATTATTTCACCCAATTCTTTTCTTCCGCTGAGAATGTCCTCCAAGTACAAAAAGAGAAAGGATCTCATCTGTTCTCCCTCCCAAATTCTTCCCTTTCTGAATTTAAGCTTGAACTTTCAGTTCAATCAACTTTTCCACTTCTTCCTCCTTTCTCTGGCCCATTCTCCAAGTCCCTAGAGAGAATTTAACTCTTTTCTCTGTCTTTTATGATGTATTATAAATGAAGTGTTTCAATATGCTTCCTACATGTGAATAATGGATAGATCTCCTTTACCTTCCTGCATTAGACATTTCTAGCACCTAATACATTTAGCAATAGAACATTTAATTTCAGGATTTTTGCATCTTCATTAACAAGGACATTAAATTAGTTTTAATTTTCCTTCAAGTTCAGAAGTTCTTTTCAACTTATTCATGATCAGTTTTAAGTATCCTATTTTTATTTAAAATGAACTTCATGAATAATAAATGCAAAGGACAGATGAATATCATAAAGAATCAAATATAAAAAAGAAAATTGGAAACTTTTTCAAAATGTTCTTGGCAACTTACAATGCAATGCCTTAAGGGGAAAGCTTCAGAAACATTCTTTGGTCAGGCTTATAAACTATAAATTTGAAGGTGTAAAATCATGTGGAAAATTTTGCATTTAATCAATCAAAATAATTTAAGACAAAAATATCCACTTTGAGCCTATATTGTATAATCATCTATGTATATTTATCAAACATACAACATAATTTTCAATTTCAATTTCACCTTGTGTTTTGCTGGGCAGGAACAATCTGACTGACCTTACCACTAAAAGTAAAATTGTAATATTTTGTGTCTTCCACTAAAGTCTCTCTTCTACACTGCAGCAAAGAATGGAGGTGAACATGACTTCTTAAAGACCTGAGGTCAGGAATTCTTTTCCTTTTTGTGTCATTATCTCTCTGTCAGTTTGGGGAAGTCTGTGGATACCTTCTTAAAATATTTCAAATAGTTAAATTAAAATACAAAGGATTAAAAGGGAAGTAAAGTATACTGAAATGCAGTCATCATGTTTTAAGTTCACAAAGCTCAGGTAAAAACCTCTGCCATAGGATACAAGCTCATGGAGGAAGACATGTTTTCATTCATTGTATTTGGAGTATATAGCATAGTGCGCAGCATGTGGTGGATGCTTAATAAAAGCTCTAAGTTGAAGTAAAAAGCTGAAGTCTTTTGATATGGGTCTAGCCACTGGCGATAGGCATGTGTGTGTGTGTGTGTGTGTGCTTATATACATGTGTGTGTGCATATTTACCACAAAATTCAAGGACCAATATAGTTAAGTTTAGAGGCTCCTCACCAGAGGTTGAGCACAGGTGATGAATTATTTGTCACCACAGAAACTCAAGAAGACCAAGTGATATGTGTATCCACAGAAGGAGTGCCCACCCCAATCCCATCATGGATCTCTGATGTATTTGTAAAACACACCTTTTATGCACATTCTGATCAGACACTCCTCTTTCTGTTGTTGCAGAGATGCTATGGAGAATCAGTCACAGAATATTCAGACTTGGAAGGGATCTCAGAGGAGGTTTTCTAATCTAACCCATAGCCAAGAACGAATCCCCTTTATGTTACACCTGACAGATTCAGGTTTTCCATGGAGACCGCAGTGAGGTGATGTGTTTGTCAGAGAGGAGTAAGACACACTACCTCCAAAAGCATTCTATTCCACCTTTGAATTATTCTAATTGTTGGCAGATTTTTCCATTCATCAGTTTGGTTCTTTTCAGTTTCTCCCCATTGATCCCAGTTTTGCCCTCTAAGGTCAAGAAGAATAAATAGCTCAGTGGAAAAGTGGTGAATTTGGAATCAAAAGACTTGGGTGGAAATCCTGGCTCGACTACTCATTTACTATGAAAACTTGATTAACAACAACAATTGCACTAGCATTTTATACAGTGCTCTAAAGTTTGCAAAGTGCTTTAAAAATATTATTTTATCTTCACAACCACCCTGGGACACAGGTACTATCTTATCCTCATTTTTCAGATGAGGAAACTGAGGCAGACAGAGGTTATATGACTTACCCAGGATCACACAGTGACTGAGGTGCAATTAGAACTCAGGACATCCTGACTCCAGATCCAGCACTCTCTGTGCTACCAAGCTGCACAACTGGACAGCCACTTAGTCCCCACAGGATTGGTTCTTCATTTGTAAATGACTGGGATGGACAATATTTTCTCTTAGCTCCCTTTCAGCTGCTAATTTTTGTCCCTATGACCCAAAGTCTAATAAGTCTTTCATGTGACAGTCAAATAATCCCTGAACACAGCTATCATGTCCTCTGTGAGGCTTTCATCCTTTAGGTTAAATAGGACAATTCTCTTCAACATATCCTCTTGTGACCTAAGCTTGAGGCTCTTTCCATTCTTAGTTGCCCTCCTCTGCATGTACTTTAGTTCATAAATGTGCTTCCTAAAATATTCTCCCAGTTATAGGGCCATCTGTATATTCATTTAGCTCATGATTTACAAATGAGAGCACTGCATCACAGTTCCCGTTTACCCCATTATACCTCTCTCAAACCAAGCTAATTAATTACCATGATGCTTAAATGTTCTCTCATTTGTTCACCTGTTTATATCTTCTTTCTCCGATTGGACCATGATCTTCTTGAGAACAGCGGTTCAATTAATTCCTTATAACTGACATCATATTAAATGTCCATAACTATCAATCATCAATAAACATTGACAAATCATTCTTCTCAATATCATATTGCCATTTAATCAATATTGGTTTTCACATAGGATAAAGTAGAAATGCCTAAAAGAGGCCAAAGTCTATCAGTCAACAGTGCTTATGACTATCTCATTGGGTGAAAAGTTTTCTATAAGATATTACTGGGAAAATAGAAAGATACAACTAAAGAAAGTGAAGAAAAGCTTCCCATCCCCAAAAAGATTAACATCCAGCCAAGATTATGATGGATAACATTCTAATCTAATGGACTGTACTATCTAACATAAACTACTCTCCAACATGTGATTATTTTCATATCTTGATATCTTAATATTTTAATAAATGGTGTGAATATTCCCCAAGACAGCCACACAATGGGAAAATATCTTTATTTGTATTATTACTGTTGCAGTAATTGATGAAGTGTCACTGAATTGCCTTAAACCAACCATGCTTACTTAACATTTACCCTCTAAAAATCATTTACAAATGAGATGCTTTATTTCACAATATTTTGTATACATTTTTGTACAATTATTACGATGACCACATTGGGGAAAACCACTTTAATGTTGCCAGACTTCTTTCAATTATGGTCACTGTCATCATATTAGGCAATAGTTTACAGTTATCAGATTTTAAAATGAATTTTTACATTAGAGAATTTCATGTTGAATGTATAGGAAAGGGTCATATCAATGGAATTTCAGATAGTCACATGTTTCCTCTGGTATCATTAAAAAAATAATTATATCAATCCTTTTGTACAAAGAAATATGCCATTATTATCCCAGTAGGGTATAATCCTGGTCTTTCACTTGAAATAAGCCAGCAAGTTACCTTCCTGATAAACAATGTAATATTAATATCACAGTTGGAGACCTGTTCTCTGAATACACACAGCAGGTATATGAATTACAGCTCAATTTAAGCTGAAAATACAATATTCCTTTCTAATGAGTGTCTTTGGCTTCAAATTATATTGAAAGGTAGCATTAGGAGCATAATTAAAATGATTATGTATCACATAAAAGAAAATTTTCTGATAGAGAATATTATCTCAGCTATGAAAACGTGTATTATTTTATTATATTTTTATTTCCAACAACTATTTATTAGGCACCTACTAGGTGTGCTGTGATAGGTACTTGCAGGAAGAATAAAGATAATTAGGAAATGATCCCTGCCCTCATAGAGTTTATAATCTAGAAGAGGGGAAAAAAAGGTGACTTTTTTCAACCTCATAAGACTTCTTTTCCTTCTTCTGAACCTTTCTAAGCTCATAAGAAATAAGAACAATAAAGCTAGTGATCTCATGACCAATGAATTCAAATACTCCATTGGTATGCTGTAAATTTAGCTTCACAAGGATCTAAATGGAGCTGCTTTTTCAAGCTGAGGGGTCGAACATAGGTCAAAAATATCTGGATTTCCATCTAGATCTAATCAGGCAAGAAATCTTATTCAGAAGTTTCTATTCTTGTGAATGAAGTTATCTTAGACAGCAAACAGAAGCATTAGTATTTAATAACTGTAGCTGATTAGAATTTTTATATTATTTTCAAGACATAAGGCAGCTCTTCTGACAACCACACACAGATCTGAGTCCCTGCTGCTTTATAGAGGAAGTGACAATTCCCAGGTAATTTTGAAGTCATGAGGATGGGGTGGCATGGGTAGGGGAGGTAGGGAAAGGGCAGTTAGCCTTCTTAGTTCTTGCTGAATTTATAATTGGTTATGAATACTGTCAGGCATTATCTCATGAGATGGTGATGTTATAAGGCTTTTAATAAAATTAATAACTAGTAGAGGCCCTTTCTTTATACTCATCATCCTCGACCTTTCATCTAACAGATGAAATTGTTGACACTTTCTTGAAAATCTCTCTTCCCTTGACTTTTCTGTCACTGTTGTACCATGGGAAATCTTTTGCTTGTGAATGTTGGTCAGTCAAGAAGCATTTATTAAGTGCCAACTATGTTCTTCATTAAGTGCCTACACTGTGCTAAGGCCTGGGGATACAAAGAAAGGCAAAAAAAAAAATCAGTCCCTGACTTTAAGGAGCTAGTAATCATATCATCCAGAGACACACTGAATTACCTGATAACATTCTCATTCTTTCTCTCTCTCTCTCTCTCTCTCTCCCCCCCCCCCCCTTTCTCTCACTCTTTCCCTCTCTCTCTTCCTCTTTCCCCCTCTCTCCCCCTTTCCCTTCCTCTTTCTCTTTGTCTCTCCCCCTCCCCCTCTCATATATACATACATATGTATGTATGTGTGTATGTAAATTCATATGTCCATGTTGCATGTTCTGATAGAATGCAAGATATCTGGGGGAGAGGGACTGGTTTTTTCCTGTCTTTAATAAATATTTGTTAATTAATTTTGTTAATTAATTCCCAAGATGTTTCTCTGCATCCTTCTCTCTTCCAAAGGCAATCCATTTCTTTCCTCTTGAAAATGTTAATAACTATTTAACTTGTTCTTATGAGAGGTTAGATCCTGTAAAGTACTTTTATCACAAGTGTGGGAAGTATTTAATGCAAATATTATCATCAATTATCTAGTTAAGAAACCTAAATAAAGAAGGCAGGTTGAACTGCTCACAGTGACATATAAGTTATTGAGTCTGGCCTCAAAATTGGAACCCTGACTTCTAATTCCGGAAGCTCCAATTCATTATTCCTCTAACTAGAAATATTCCCTATCCATTCAAGTGTTCTCAGAGCACTGTAACTAATTTCTGACCCTTCCTTTGCCCATCTTCATATTATGCCTTGTATTATACTTGTCCGTGTATATATTGTATTCCTTCCCCTTGCCCTCCAGTAATTTGAAAACTCCATATGTCAGGGATAGCATCTCTTCTCAACATTGGATCTGCAGCACGTATGTTTTCTACACAGTTATTACTTAACATATTTTACGAAATTGATTTTTTCCACTATGCACCTACCATATAGGGTTCTTATAAGGGACAAATGAAATAATGTTTGTAAAGTTCTTAACACAGTGTCTGACACATAGTAGGTGCTTAATAAATGCTTGTTCCCTCTCTACCACCTCTGACCCCCTATGCCACAGTGCCTCCTATAATAATCATTCCTTAATCCTGGACTCTTTTACAAGCTCTCTTTCAGGAGGAGATACAGATTCCTAACTTCTCCTTTATCACAAACAAACCCTTCCTTAGGTTTTCTAAAGATTGTTGCTGGTAATCACTAAAGATTCTTCCTTTTACTGTGTGCCCCAAGACAAGATAAATCACTGAGACTCTGAGTTGCAGAGAAGATGCCAATCTGTATTTGGGAGGATTCTTATTCAGATACACCAGCTTCCCTCCTACTTGAAAGCTTGGATTCTATGTCCTTGTATCTACTCAGTGTCTGGCACAAGAGATGGATATTGATTGGTTGATTGATTGAAGGTATGGATAGGTTGTGATCTGTGCTGGTAGAGCAACTACTCATCCCAATAAGATCTCTGATCTTATTGTATCAAAGTATCAGTCTAGCACTGAAACCCCACCAACAACATCTGGCCCAACATTATCTGTTAGCCTTATGTTTGTATCCCTGACAGCAACTAACATGAGGCCTTGCACATAATTGGTAATTAGCACATTTTTAAATACAGGAATGAATATCAGCTTATGTATTAATATTTCCTGGCTTTGAAGTGATGTTCTGAGAAATGGATTTCTCTGCTTACATGAAATCTTCTATCTGATTTTGGGGATCAATCTTACTCTTCACCCAATAAATAGGACCTCTAGATAAGAAAAATTCCCTATATGCATTAAGAAATTTAGGCAATGTTGTACAACAGATAGCTAAGCTCAGAGTCAGGAAGACGGTTTCAGGTCACATCTTGAATATAAACTGGCTTTATTATCCTAAGTAGCTCATTTAACTTCTCATTGGGTCACACCAACTCTCTAAGACTTCAAATTGTAGAGAAAGTTGATCTGTACAAGTAAAGTAAGCTCCTCTCTTGGCAGATTCCTCCACCAATAAAATCATAGGTCTGGTTAACAACAATGATGGGAAGAAAGTTAAGTTGATGTCATATCCAGGAGGTGCATCCATACCATTTAGCTATCTATGAGGAAAAACTGAAGTAGAGAGCTCAATGACTAACTATAAACAAAATGCAATCAGTGTAAAAGGTCAACCTGGATAACCTGAGATGATGATATCCTCAGTTCAGGAACTCTATTTCCCATATTGCCTACAACAGTGGTTCTATGTATTCTTGTTGAGTTGAATTGATAATAAAATTAAAATAATAAATTTATTAAAAATAATAATTATAATTACCTAGAAAATGTCCTTAATTCTATGCTCTACTTTGCCTATAAAAGTCAGCATATAATAAGTAAGAATATAATCATTTCTTTATATTTCAAATTACTTTTTAAAACCAAAAGCCAATATCAAGAAAAAAGGCATGGGAAAATGTGGACAGAAATCACTTATACCAATCTCTAATTTGCTAATCAAAATGGCCCTAGCTAAGGTTACCATTCCACTTCAGAGACCACAGAAGCCAATGCTTATTTACTCTAGATCATTGCTCTGAAGAAAAAAAAATAATTCATTGAAATGAATCTGGCGTGGCTGACAGAAGGCCGTGTTAACAACATTGGACAGATTTTTGTCAGCTTATACTGCAGTCACTCACATTTCCCATGAACATTCTTCAACTGTAGTGTTCTTTTGAACCACTGACATGTTGATTCCTGGACAGAAATCTGATGCATATAATTATGTTTATCACTGTAATGTAGAGGATACTCAAAGGGGAAAAAAAGTTAGGCTGAAGAATATGTCATTCCTTTGAGATATATGGTTGGAAAGATGATAATAAATGGCACTGAAAAGACAGCAGCTTTTAACACTTCAAAAAAAAAACACCATCTTTGCAAACACTCATCTGTGAAAGAATGGGAGAGGAAATGAATGAATAATATTTTTAAGTCAGATATATTCAACTTAATGAAACCTCATGAAAAGGAGGGAAACATCTAGAGATGAGTTTTCTGGGTCTTCACACACTTGGCCTTCCCCCTTCTCTCTATCTCTACCCTTCTCCTGAGACACCAAAATGGAAAATGGCCAAAGTTTGTAGGAGGAAATCAAGATTCATTTACTAAATATTTACTGAAGCTCTCTTATACACAAATGAACTGTGCTAGACACTATGGGGAATAAAAAGAATATGGCATGCGTCCTATTCTCACAGGAGTTATTGTCTTGTGGGTCAGAAATGAAAAGATATCACTACAGAAAGTTTTTTCACACTCAAGTTACATACATATAAACATATATGTATATCTGTGTATATAATTATTATTTGTGTACTTGTGCACATCTATGAACTATATAACATATATAATTCATGAGATGATTATAGTGTTTATGAATTAATCCAAGCTTTGCATTACTCTTCCTTTTCCCTACACTTGAATAGCATTTGACCATTCATTTGCTCTTAATTACTTCCATTCCATAGTAAGCAGAGACAAACAAAACATAAATCAGTCAATACTGTCATTGAGATCAAATAGAATTTGAGTTGGAAGAGACCTACTTAATCTTCTAGTCTAAGATGTAACAAAAAAGTAATCTGTATTATAACCAGACCTATAAGTGGTCAACCCATCTCTGCTTGGTGACCATTCACAAAGGTGAACTGAATAACTCCCAAAACAAGCCATTCCATTTTTGACAAGTCTAATTTTCTGCAACATTTTTTTTATACATCAAGCAGAAATGTCTTTTTGCAACTTCCAACCATTATTTCAGGTTGTGCCTTCTAGAGCCAAACAAAATAAATCTAATCCATTTTCCAAATAACAACTATTCAAATAGAGTTGACATTAGTTATATCATGTCCCCACCCCCAATTTTTTTTCCTCCAGATTAATCATGACCATTTTTAAATTCATCTTCAACCACTATTGTGGTTACACTATTATGAGTTTTTCCCCAGCTTATCATTGTCTTTTTAAAACTATATTCTCCAGAATTAAACACAATGCTACAAATGTGTTTTGTCTAGGACAGAGTATAGGAAGAGCATCACATCTTTAGTTTGTTTTTTTTTTCTTATTGTCATTTTGCCCTGTTACCTCATTAATCTTATAATCCATTCAAAATCAACAGATATTTTTCAGACAAACTGTTGATTAACCTTTTCTCCCAGTATATACTAGTGAATATTTTATGCAAGTAGATTTCACATTTATTCTTATTGGAGTCCATCTTATTACATTTAGCATAATGCTCTAATGAAGTGTCAAAAACTTTTTTGGCTTCTGACCCTGCTATCCAGTACATGAGCAATGGTTCCCAACATTATTTCATTTGCCAATTTGATAAGCATGATTTTTTTTATCCAAGTCACTGATAAAATGTTAAGTAATACAGTTTTCAAATATAGATCTCTCTAGCATACCATGAGGGCCCTCCTGCCAGGCTGTCATTGATCCATTAACAAATGATCTTTGAGTTCCAATTTTAAATCTACCTCATGATAGTATAGTCTTGTCCCTATCTTTCCACCTTTTCCATAATCATAGTATGAAATACTTCACTAAAATGTGGATAAACAATATCCACAGCATTACCCTCATTTACCAGTTATATAACCTTGTCAATAATGTCAGCCCAGCAAACCTGTTTGGATGAAGCCGTACTGGTTCTTTTCTTCCTTTTTTATCACTACTTCACTTTCTAGGTGTTCACTAACCATCACTTTAGTGGTCTGTTCCAGAATTTACTGAGGAATCAAAGTCAAACTTACTGTTCTATAGTCTTTGTTTTTGTTTTGTTTTGTTTTTCCTCCCTCTCAAAATATCAGGACAACATTTTCCCTTCTGCCATCTTGTGGAACCTCTCCTATTTCCTGTGATCAAATGAGATATTTGTGTTATATAAGTTCTAGCTATCACCAACATCATCATCATTAGTAGGAGTAGGAGGAGTGGTAGTTGTGGTGGCATAGCTGTTTTACTTCAAAGTTCACTGACAATGGCTCAACAAACTTCCATACTAGTTTTTACCTGTGCCAAGTGATTTGAATTCATAAGAAAAGTTAAGTACCCTCATATATCTTGGGTATCAATTCCCTGTTAGCCATTTTTATTCTGTCATTTCCAATGTGAATGTAATTCTTTCCTTGGGAGTTCTATTTTTGTTTTATTGTCATTTATCATGGTATAATGCCACCCCAAGTATAGTCTTATATGTGTCTTCTCTCATAATTCTCTTTCTCCCAACATATATTTTGTAAGATGAGCATCCTTGGCTTTACCCACCAGTCTCGACTCATTCTGAACAGAACACTTTGTAAGGCACGAGGTATTAGAAAAAAAGAAAAGAAAACAATCCCCATGCTAAATCTGTTTATATTCCACTGAAGTAACCTAACATATACACAAATAAGTAAACAAAAATACAGATTAATTGTCAGCAGAAAGCACTAACATATTAGGGAGGGAAAAGATCAGTAATTGGATGGTTCCCAAGCTGAACTTCAACAGGAGACCAGAGATTCCAAGAATCAAACAGGAGGGGGCAGAGCATCCCATGCCTAGGGCACAGAGAATGCAAAGGTTGTGGGTTCTGAAGTTTGGATTGCATAAAATTGATTTGCCCATTTTCCTGAATAAAAGAATTCATTGTTTTAGTCTTGAGAATCCCTTGAAGGCAGGATGAGTGAAAAGCTTGAAGGTCATAGCTGGGTACAAGTTAAATTAGCATGAAGTAAAATATTATTTTGTAAAACTACCATGATATAACACATTGTCTGGTTCTCTCATTTACAAGGATCATAGCTCAGCCTCTGTGCTAGTTATTTATGAAGCTCTGACTTCTTATTGCCCACTCCCCAGCCCCCAGAGAATGTAAAATCCTTGAAGAATTGTGTTTTGCTTCATCTTTTATCCCCAGGACCTAGCAGAGTGCCTTTCACCTATTAGTAGGTGTTTAATAAATGTTTGTCAAATTGAATGGAATTAATAAAACTGTGACTCACAAGAGATAAAGGTGATGGGGGCTAGTATTTACTTTCAAAATTGATGCATTAAAACTAAATTTCAACTGAAAGTCTGCAAAAGGACTAAGCTAATGGAGGTGAGGTCAGTCACTGACAGCATTTTGATGTTAATTCAGGTTTCAAATGAACCTAATGAATTTCCTCATTGTTTCTGAGACAGGCAGCCATAGCTTCTGCAATTAGCTGCGGAGTGAGTCCACCTTCTAGCCCTCTCTCATTTTCACTGAGTACAATTTTAATAGAAATGACTTGGAAAGGAAATACAAAGAGGTTGAGAGAAGGAAAAGTACAGTTGATTGTTCTGAGAATAATTATGAGGTAAGGGAAAGGGATTCAGGAATGAGATAAGAACAAAATCCTTTATTTAATCAATTCAACAAATATTATGCCTACAATGATTAAGACATTGTGGTAGTATGAGGATCCAAAAGTGAGTCCAAATGAGAGTCCTTGCCCTCAAAGAGGTTACATTCAATTACATCATAATGGCACATATCTCATGGGAACACACAGTGTTGACGGGACAAATATCATGGGATATCAATATCACTTTTGCCCCCTTTTGTCAGGTACTATAGTTTCATCAGTTTATAAAATTCCTACTGTAGAATTTTTTCCATTGATAAAACTTAAGAGTTATCTGGGGATACTGAGAGGTTAATTGACTCATCCATTGACATATATCTAGTATGTGTTAGAAGCAGGACTATAATACAGCAGCTCTCTTGAAAAGTAACCTACAACCACTATTTCATGCTGCCTCGATACCAAAAATACACAATTTATATCCTTTTCTAAGGGCCATCAATTTGTGGATTTAATTTTGCCAATTGTTCCAAATTACAAGCTCATTTTTCCCCAATTAGAACTGTAATTTAAAATTCCTTATCTAACTTTTTCCACACTCCTTCCCCTAGACCAACCTCGTAGATTATGTATCCAGCTTCTAGTCATTTATTGACTAATTTGCATCAACATACAATCATTACCTAGTAGTTCTTACAGCTTGGCTCCTGACAAAGATAACTCTTTTTTGAGAGTCTCTGCCACTTGTCAGAAAATTAAATGTTTTAAACACATTTAAATATATCAGGGTTTTCAAAAAGACAAAAATAAATAGTTTCTTTATAGTGTCTACTCTCCCTGATTGCCAAGTCCAATATTTACACTGTATATCATCTTTCCTGTTCCTGTACCACTTCCAGGAATTCCTTATTCATCTGGTTATTCTTTAGCTGTGGATAAAATTAACTGCTTCTGTATAATAAAAATTATCCCAATAGAACAATGATTGAACCAACAGCTTGACCTGTTGTACCCTATTGATATTAGGCAAAAGATTGGAAAACATTGTGAATAGTACTAAAGTCAAGGTAAGGGGTTCAATTTTCCTGTGAGTCAGTTATCTCAAATCCCCTGGGGCCCTAGAATGAGCCCAGGCCCAAGTTATCTATTTCACAGTTTCTTGTCATTGGCCACAAGAATCACTGGTAAGAGAGTATAAATGACTCTATAGAAGCATATTACCCTGATTGGGGGAAAAGAAATTTTTAAAAAGCATATAAAAACCCATGCCTTTTGCTAGCTGAAAAGAACAATCTCTGTCATATATGGAAACAGTTTAGAACTTTTTAATATAACAAAGAAAATTCTCACAATGTTGTATAAACCAAAATGACAATGTCATTCCATACAATATTATGTACCTCTCATTAAAATAATTATTTATTGGATCATGAGAATGAAAGAAAATATACAAGTTAAAGAAAGAAAGAATAATTATACCAAACAATATCTAAGATTCTTTTTAAATGTATAAATATTATTTAATTAGGAGTGCTGGACTACACCTTTTCCATAATTTGTTTTCTCTATTTCAGAATGAATTTCAAAACAATACATGGGGTAAAAATGAATAACTGCCAGGAGTATTTTCTTATAGTAACCTTGAAAGCTATTAAAGTATCTAAATATAGAAGATGAAACCAAGTTGGAAATTTCTACCAATATTCATAGAGAAAGGACTTAACAAGGTCATTTTGTTTCAGATGAGGCTATTCAGTTCAAATAACCTCGTGCAAGCATAAAAATGTACTTGGGCTTAAAATTTAAGGTCACTACTTAATTAGTGACAAGTTTTACCCCCATTTCTATCAAGCCCAAAGTGCCACTTGAGGCTAGTGATAGTGACACAGATTTTGGGAATTAGCAGAGTATAAGAAAATATAAACTGACCTGGTCATCATGAGGCCCAAGTTTCAGTTCCAACTCTGCACCTAACCAGTTGACTGACATTGATTAACTCATCTAACTTCACTAGAATTTAGTTTAATCATATGTAAAATGACAAGGGTCAGAATGTGTTAGATCACTTCCAAAGTCCTTTCCAGCTCTGAAAGTCTAAGGATTCTAACACATATTGCATTTTTTTTCTAGTCTGATAATAAAGTAATAATTTTACATTAAGATTTAGATGCTGTTTGCCCAGTAACTCTAGTCAACCTTTAACCAAGCTTAATATCTACAATACATGTTGTAACCTGATCACATTGATTTTGGAATTCAACAAATTTTTTTTAGTGGTCATTAAGGCTGAGGCAAAGAGGTAGGCACTGGAAATACAACTATTTAAAATGACACATTCTTTTTCCTCAAGAAGCTTACATACTACTAGAGGAGTGCAAAAATTAGTAAATAAAAGACAGTGTCCCCAGTGTGGGGACAAAGAAAAGATCTAAAGTGCTCTAGGAAAATTTGAGGAAAAAAATAAATCAGCTGTAAGGATCTGGGAAGATCGTGTGTAGGAGATAGATAGTCCCTGATCTAAGCCTTGATGAAAAAGGGTTCTAAAAGGCAAAAATGTAGACAGAGTGAATTTCAGCATATGTAAATGCACAGAGATGGAATATATCTAGTAGTCCACTTTGACTGGATAGTGAGTCCATGAAGGGGAATGAGTGGAAGAGCAATATGAAGTAAGAGTGGAATGGCATCTAGGAGTCATATTATGAAAGGTATTAATTACCAAGCTAATTAGTACATTTTTTTTTATCCTAGAGGCAATGGGAAGCCAAACATAAGTTTTTAAAGAAATAACATGACTAGATACATGCTATAAGTAGGCCCCTTTGGTTGTCCTCTAAAGGATAGATTAGAAAGGTGAGAGACTACAGATAGTGGGACTATTTAAGAGACTCTTTTATTAAATTCTAGGCAAGATATGAAAAGGGCCTGAACTACATTGATGGAGGCAACACTATAGAATAGAAAGAAAGTTATAATTGGAATCCGAGAATGTAGATCCAAATCCTGGCTCTACCACTTGGTGTTTGTGACCTTGGGAAGATCACTTAAGCTTTCTGATTGTCAGTTTACATATCTGTGGAATAAAATATGGAAAATCTGATCTTTAAGATCCCTTAGAACTTTAAATCTATGACAGGAGTCACAGTGGGAAAGGGGATAGGTATAAAGGATGTTTGGAGCTACCTCCAAATCAGTAGGTTTTTGGCAACTGATCAGACACAGGAAGTAAAGAAGAAGAAAACATCTAAGATGACAGCCAAGTTTTAAACCTGGATGACTGGAAGAGTAATAGTGCCATCTACACAAATAAGGAAGTTGAGTTACATCCCAGTAACCTAACCACATGCCATAAGTCAGCCTTGGAAAGAATTTTATAGAAAGTCATTAGACTCATAAAATCATGAAGTTTCAGATCTTCAATTTATCAATGAATTAGTCTATTTTCTTTCATTTTAAGAAGGGAAAATTGAGGCCCAGAGAAATGTAATTTATCCAAAGTCACATACACTAAAAACACAAAAAATTCTAATATCTGTGGCTTTCATTATATTGGTCAACAATATTTCCTCTTTTTCTAAGAGTGCACAAGTATTTGACCAAAGGAAATACACTCAAAATTTCCTGACAAACTCAAATTCCTGTAGGAATAAAGAAGCTAGAAGGAAGACATTAATTTTCATTAATGTCTAATGTCTAGTATTCAATATACTCTAAGATTTTTTGGACCGTAATGGCTAGTGTTTATTTTCATAGCTGATATTGCCATCTTTAGGGGTTTCCGACTATTTGTTCTTGTTTGGAAATGTTAGGTGAAAACTTGCATAACCATACAAAGTTGAGAGTTTATATATAGACAAAAGGTCATTAAATAATCTTGAATGTTCTGCATGAAGCAAGTTGCTTCATTTATTCTGAAAGTTTTTAATAAGTCATCAATCATTGATCATATTTTTAGCGTTAAATTAGGAATATATCTTGCTTCATCTTATCTTTTATTACAACAAAACATATTGCTTCATTCAGATATTTTTCACTTTATGAAAGTATAGGGTACTGTAACTTAAAGGTACTACCTTTTAATATCAGTTTGATGCTGAAGAGGGCAATAAAATTACTTTTGCAGTAAGAAGAAGAATTAAATCAACTAATAAAAATATGTAAGACATGGCCTTTTTCATAGATGATCAGTTTGATGTCTGAAAGGTATAGGTAAAGAACTTTCATTTAATAAAAAGTCCATGTATAAAAAAAACACTATTTTTAGATGAGATGTGATTGGTTAGTGCAAAAACTGAACTGTGGTTTAAATATAATGGCTTTAATTTTGTAAAGGAGATAGGATGATGTTCTTTTTGCATGTCAATAGTTGGATGGTTGGTCAGAGAGGGAACTTCTGTTTGGTTTTTTTTTTATAAAATGTAAATATGAAGAATTTTTCAAAGATCTAGACTAGAAGAGAACTGTTTTAAGAACTAATAAATTGCTAGAGCTGCAGTGTAGTATGATCATTCAGCTCATTTGCATGTAATGGTTTTAAAACCTAAAAAAGTATCACATAGCTATTTGGAGACTAAACTATGACTCAATAAGAACTATTAATTTCATAGGGGAGATTTGGTGACATTTTATTTCATAAGTGAAAGGTATCAGGAGGCACTGATTTGAGCCAGTGAAAATAAAAAATGTTGAAGAAGCCTGGCTGGAGTGGTCAGGAAAGGGGGAAAAAACACACCACAGGACAGGTAAGCTTTGTGCTGTGAGAACATGGAAACCAAGGTAGGCAGCTGTTTCAGTCACAGAATTCCTGATTGGCTGATGAGACAATGAAGCTCATTGGAGAAGATCATTATTGGCTAGTACTGCCCTTCAGCTCTACCTGGAGTTTGAGTGAAGTGAAAGTCCCTCAGCAGTACCTGCTGCTCTCTTCTACCCTCTCTGGTTTCTGGGGAGAAAACAGAGAAGTTGCATGGCTTTTGTAAGATGCCTTTGTATTAGGTGTCAGAGGTGTGATTTGAAGCCATGACTTCTGCGGTTCAAGACAGTACCTTTTTCACTGTGCCATCATGTAGGTCTTAGAGATAAATGTATATCCCTGGATACTTTTGTTAATGAGAGGGAAAGAGACAGAGAGCTAATGAATTGAGAATGCAATTAATAAAGTTAAAAAAGCAAAATAATAATCCTGAAATAAATATAGAAATAGAAGTTTCAGAAATCAAAGAAGAAACAAAATTGAAAACAAAAAGTTGTTCAGCTAAGTGAAAAAGGAAATTATTTTTTTAAAAAACTAAAAAAATCTGTTGTCGTTGTTCAGTCATTTTTAAGTCATGGCCAACTCTTTGTGACTCCATTTGGGGTTTTCTTGGCAAAAATACTGGGGTGGTTTGCCATTTCCTTCTCCAGCTCATTTTATAGGTGAGGAAACTGAGGCAAGCAGGGTTAAGTGACAGCTGGTAAGGGTCTGAGGCCAGATTTGAACTCAGGAAGAGGAGTCTTCCTGACCTCAGACTCAGCACTCTAGCCTCTGTGCCACCTACCTGCCCAATATTAGAATAATACCTCACATTTATATATCTCTTTAAGGTTTGATAAGTAATTTACAAATATTAAGACAGGTTATTCAACTGCTTTACTTTATAGCAGAGTTCCTTTATCATTTTTATATCATGGACCCCTTTGGCAATCTGGAGAAGCCTATGGATCCCTTCTCAAGATGAGTCAAGTCAGCAAGTATTAAATACCTACTCTGCCAGGTACTATGCTAACCCCTGGGGATACAAAAGAAAGGGGCTTTGAACATTAGTCATAATAATTTAATATTTGATCCTAGAGGTAATAGAAGTCTTTAAATAGGGCGTGATGTGGTCAAACTTGTTCTTTGAGAAGATAAATTTGACAGTAGAGTAAAAATGGACTGGATTGGGGAGGCACTTGAGGCAGAGTAGCCAACCAAAAGGCTATTGAAACAGTCCAGGCATAAGGTGATGAAGGTCTGCATCAGGGCAGTGGAATTATCAGAGGAGAGAAGAGGGTGTATTCAGAGATAATACCAAGGTTTGAATCATGAATAACTGGGGAAGGGGTGAGGAACCTGTTAAAGTAATAGGGAAGTTAATAAGGGGGAAAGTTGGAGAAAAAGTTGGAGAGCTCAATTTTAGCTATTTTGAGTATATATTAAGTATAAGAGACATTGGATATGAGATGTCCAACAGGCAGTTAGAGATGCAAGACTAGAAGTCAGAAAAGAATAATATTTTCTGTGCATAAAATAAAATACTAGGATTATAATAGGAACAAATTTTTTTGAAATAAATTTATCAAAATATTTTTTGAAAGTTCATGGACTCCAGCTGAAGAATCCCCTTTGTATAGGAAGAAATTCTGTAATCTAACTTGACAATAGTCTAGTGAATGAAGAGCTGGGTGAGCTTATCTTATCTATCTTTTTCAAAAGGTGAAGTTGAGCTGCTTTTCTGTAAGACCCATTTTTGCTACAAGCCAAAGATGATGCAATATTCTGATGAATTAAAAGTTGGCTAGAAAATAACCCATGGGTACAAAAATTTGTGTAGCTGCTCTTTGCGCAGCGGCAAAGAGTTGGAAATTGAGGGGATGCCCATCAACTGGGGAATGGCTGAACAAGCTATGGCATATGAATGTAATGGAATACTATTGTGCTATAAGAAATGATGAACAGGCAGACTTCAGAAAAACCTGAAAAGATACTTGAACTGATGCTGAGTGAAGTGAGCAGAACCAGGAGAACATTGTTCACAGTAATAGGCCGCACTGTGTGATGACTGACTTTGATAGACTTGGCTCTTCTTAGCAATGCAAGGATCTAAGACAACTCCAAAAGACTCACTATGAATAATGATGTCCACATCCAGAGAAAGAATTATGAAGTCTGAATGTAGATGGAATCGTACTATTTGTTCTCTTTTTCCTTTGTTCTTTTGTTTTACTGCTTCATTCTCGAGGTTCCTCCCATTATCTCTAATTGTTCTTTACATCACGACTAATGGAAAAATATGTTTAATATCAATGTATAAGTACAGCCTATATCAGATTGCACACCATTTTGTGGGGGGGAAGAGAGGGAAGGGGGAAAATTTAAAACTCAAAATCTTATAAAAGTGAATGTTGAAACTAAAATGTATGATTGTATTGAATGTATTATTGAATATATTATTCAGAGAGAGCATCTATGATGAACTGTGCAATTCTCTGACTGAAAGGGAACTGCTAGCTAATTTAAAAGTATAACACCTTCCAGAACTCATTCAAGGGTGATTATAAATAGAAAGAACTTGTCAATGTTTTGTTTTGTTTTGTTTTAAGATTTCCCTAAATGTTTATAGCTGTTCTTTTTTGTAGTGGCTAAGAATTGGAAATCAAAGAGATACCCATCAATTGGGGAATTAAACAAGCTGTGGTATATGATTATAATGGAATTTATTGTGCTATAAGAAATGACAAGCAGGATGATTTTGGAAAAACCTGGAAAGACTTACATGAACTGATGCATAGTGAAATGAAAAGAACCAGGAGGACATTGTACACAGTAACAGCAATTTAATTTGATGAAGAACTTTGAATGACTTGACTAGCAATAAAATTCTCCAAGACAATCCCAAAGGACTAATGATGATACAAACTATATCCATCTCCAGAGAAAGAACTGATATTGTTTGAATACAGTCTGCAATGTGCTATTTTTCACTTTCATTTTTTTCTTTTGAGTCTTCTTGTACAAAATGACGAATGTGGAGATGTTATACATAATTGCACATGTATAATCTATATTTGATTGCTTACCATATCAGGGAGGGTGGTGGAGGGAAATAGGCAGGGAGAGAAAGAATTTGGAACTCAAAACTTTAAATAAAAACATTAAAAATGTTAAAAGAAATAGTAGATTTGCCCAGCTGGACAGTGGTAAGAATCAAAAAGAGCAGTTAGCAGAGAATCATCTTCGTGGGGTACAGATGTTCTTGAATGACCCAATAACATCAAAGACTGCAGTTCAGAGTTGAGAGTTACCTTGAACACAAGGGTTTTCCTCCATTACACGCTTCCATGTCAGATATGATGTGCACTCACTTTCCCACAGAGATTCTAAATGCATTAGTGGGAGACTATGGCTTATATTTGTGTACAAACTTCATTTTTATTATTTCTACATTTTCTTTAATATGCGTGCTTGTGATGTCATTATTTTTAAAGGCCTTACTGTTAAATAAATGGTTATGTTTATGATCTACAAATGCCATTATTATGAGTGGATGATTTGTGTAAATGAACATGCACTTGTTGGGGCTCAGGAGCTAAAATTATCAGTATCACAGATAGGGGTCAGAAGTGAGTAGTGTAGTCATGGCATGGTGGCCCTTCTCTTGGAACCTATACCTGCCAGTTTGAGAACAAGTTGGAGAAAACAAGCCAGCCCAGAGATTGAACAGTGCCCAGAAGTCCATGTTAGAGGTGTGAGGTTATACAACATGAATGCCCACCCCTTTGCACTACAGGAAGCATAATAACTGATATCAAAATGTTGCTACTCATCCATTTAAACGATCTTGGAGGGGAGGAATTGTTTCCAATTGCATACCATATAAAGAGAAATTTAAATCATGATTTCATATCAGAATTGAGCATGGAACATAGCTTAAATATTTCATGGTGTCAGGTTAATACAATCAACACTATGATGAAGTTTCATAAGAAAACCAAAATATGAAAACATTAGTATGGCAATATATTAATACCAATTTTTCCCATTTTGACAGAATACCTTATTCATTGATAAAACATTTCTTCTTTAATAATTGAAAATGAATAATAATAGTGAAGGAAAATAGTTATGACTTTTGAATTTATTTTCACCACCACAAATGCCATATAATCAAATGCATACATATGCAAACATAGTCATACATAAATATGTGCTCCTATGTGGAAAAGGAGTTATTACAGTGTATATAAATAGTTAAGAAATAGTTTCCAAGATATTTAGGAGGAAGTGTCAACCTAATTTTAATAATTGGCAAAACAAAAGAATAATAAAAAAGGAAAACAATGTTTCTAGAAAAGGAGATGTATATTTTTCATCTTCCAAGAGAAACACAAATCACTCCTTGGGGAAAAGGAGAGTGCCTTTAACACCCTAATTACTATGTACCCTTTTCTCACATACAAATTGAGCTATTTATGCTTATAAGCCACAGTAAAAAAGAATAATAAATTAGCTACCTTTTTTTCATGAGCAAGGCTTGATTTCCTTTTAGAGTTACTCTGACAATGGTAGACAACTATGGGCAAGCAAATCATCCTTGGTACATGTGGCATGTACCCAGCTAATCAAACCCATGTCATCATCTCCTTTGTTAACACCAGAGGAAGAATCTCAACTCCCTGAGTCCAAGAGCTATGAGAATAGTGGTATTCACAGACCATCAACCCTGATTCAAGCCTAGGTTCCACAACTATCACTGGGGGGAAACAACTCCTATGGGTAATCAACAATTTATTTTGTTGTTGATGTTGTTCAGTCATTCAGTCATGACCAATGCTTCATGAACCCATGGACCCTAGCATGCCAGGCCCTTCTATCCTCCGCTATCTCCCGAAGTCATGTGCATTGCTTCCATGACATTATCTATTAATTTCATCCTTCCATGACATCATGTATCATCTCATCTCCTTTCCTTGCTGTCCAAGAGACTCTCAAGAATCCTTCAGCACCACAATTTAAAAGCATTGATTCTGTGGTGCTCAGCTTTCCTTATAGTCTAGCTCTTATAGCCATACATTGCTACTGGAAAAGCCATAGCTTTGACTAGACAGACCTTTGTTAGCAAGGTGATGTCTCTGCTTTTTAGTATGCTGTCTAGATTTACCACACCTTTCCTTTCAAGGAGCATGCATCTTTTGATTTCATAGCTGCAGTAGCTGTCTGAGATGGTCTCTGAGCCCAAAAATATAAAATCTGACACTGTTTTCATTTCTTATCCTTCTATTTTCCAGGAAGTGATGGGACCACTTGCCATGATCTTTGTTTGTTTGCTTGTTTTTTTTTTAATGTTAAGCTTCAAGCCAACTTTTACGCTTTCCTCTTTCACCCTCATCAAGAGGCTTCTTAATTGTTCTTCACTTTTTGCCACAGTGGTATCATCTGTATATCTGTTACTGTTGATATTTCTCCCAGCAACTTTAATTCTGGCTTTTGATTCATCCAGACTGGCATTCCACATGATGCATTCTGTTTATAAGTTAAATAAATAAGGCAACAATAAACAACCTTGTCATACTCCCTTTCTAATCTTAAACCAATAAGTTGCTCCACATTCAGTTCTAACTCGCTTCTTGACCTGCAAACAGGTTCCTCAGGAAAAAAGATGATCTGGAACTCCCATCTCTTTGCTACATTTTTTTGTGATCCACACAGTCAAAGGCTTTAGTTTAGCCAATCAAGGAGAAGTAGATGTTTTGTTTTGGTTTTCTGGAACTCCTTTGCTTTCTCCATAATCCAGTGAATGTTGGCAATTTGGTTTCTAGTTCTCTGCCTCTTTGAAAAATAGCCTGCTCTTGCGGTAGTTCTCAGTTCACATATTGTTGAAGATTGTCTTGCAGAATCTTAACACAATTGTTCAGTAATTTGAACATTCTTTGGCATTGACTATCTTTAGGATTGTCATATAAACTGATCTTTTCCAATCCATTGGCCTCTGTTGAATTTTCTAGATTTGCTGGCATGTAGAGTGCAGCCCTTTAATGGTATCATCTTTCAGGATTTTTAATAGCTCAGCTAGAATTCCATCACCTCCAATGCCCTTATTGTTAGCAATATTTCTTAAGGCTCACTTGACTTCATTCTCCAAAATGTCTGGCTCTAGATCAGTAACCACACCATTGTGGTTGTTGATGATGTTAACATATTTCTTGTATATTCTTCTGTACATTCTTACCACCTCTTCTTTATCTCTTCTGCTTCTGTTAAGTCTCTACCATATTTTATCTTTTATCAATAACGTATACCAGCCAACAATTAACAGAAGAAATAGGCAATGCCTTTGGCCTCCACTAGAGGGTGAAATGAGCATCACAATAGTTAAAAATAATAGGTTAGTGGTACCACAAGTACAGATTTTTCTTAACACTGGCCTATGAGCTTCCATTTAAATATGGGAGTATATACTTTTTAATCCTTGGGGAGAGGTGGAAAACCCTAACTCCTATTTGTTGAATATGCTACACCTCAAATCAGTAGAGATGCCAGAAATCTATTAGTCTTCTGGCCTTGGTCATGGCATACTTGAAAGTGTGAACACATAATATAAATATAATATTGCCCTAAAGAAATTAATATTTGATATTATCAGCATCACATAGACCACAGGGGATATTTTAGCTCAATAATGTAACCATCAAGTATTAAGTTGAACTAGGAAGCACACAGACCAGTAAGAGAATCATTAGTTCAAATTATCAGTAGTGAATTCTACATAATTAAAGCAGAATCTTTAGCAATAATTCTAGGAATATAAAGATTACAATGGATTGTAATGAATACCTAGTTTAAGTCGAGTGAGACCTATCTAAATCAGAGAGCATGTGAATTTCTCAATTCTAGCAAAAAGAGAAAAAGGGAGTAAAGAAGTTACAAAGCAAGACTTTGGCTGCTTGGTTCAACCCAGCAACAAAGTAGATCAAGAAAAGCATGTTTAGATCTGGAGGTATGGACCACTAGAAGAAAAAGGAAGAAGCCAGCCAAGGGCAGCAGCATCTCGCCCAAAGCTAAAAGAGATAAGAAAGTTAGATTCCACTGCTTTGGGAACAGGCAGTCAAGAGAGAGAAAGTGCAAATTTGAAGCTGGACTTTGACAATCCCTTATGCCTTATGGGAAGCCAGGCTTTGATAATCTCTTATGCCTGCCTGAAAAGTAGGAATGAGGAAACAACTAACCCCTTGGTGACAAGAAGGCAAGAAATAAACAATAACAAAGGTCCAAAACAAAATTTCAAAAATCACTATCTACTTTTTTTTTTAAAATGAAGTAATATACTTCTAAATCACATTGTCCCTTCACCTCTATGTCTTCCTAGGACAATGCTCCCAAAATACTGAGTGTTCTGACAGGATGAAGTCACTTTGAAAGCAAAGGCAGCTGAGCCCCATTGTATATAAAAAGAAATCCATTTTCTACCTGGGGGCACAGAGTATTGAGTTAAGAATGCCCTAAATCTATGTCTGTGATAGGAAATCATCCTCTAATTCCCATGAGAGATCATTCCAATATTGGCAAGAATTTGATGGGAGAAAGATGGGGTATTCTACTTCTGTATCCCTATTTATCTACTTTGCTGTAGAAACTAGGTGTTGGGTACCCTACTACCCACTCCCCATTCAAATATATAGAAGACATCAGCAGTCAACAAGGACATACTAAGAATAGAGGGAGCTGACCACATAGCTATAAGGTATCAGTTAATAGCTAAGGCATTAAAGTGGGAAGCTGGAGTCACCTCTTAACACATGTTTGGGTTGAATAAAATTCTAAATTTCAGAACGAAATAAATCTGTCCCTATTTCAGTTCTGCTCACTTTTACTGAGTAAGATTTTTCCCTAAAGTTTTCAGTAAAATTTGGGACCTTATTTCACTACAAGTGAACTAAGTGTTCTTGAGCTTGCAAAGTGGAAAAGAAAGTCATTTCCCAAGATAAATACAATATAGTCCAAAGTCTAAAACGATGGTGTGCTACTAACCACCATAACGAGGATATGTGCTCTAAGGTGCTTTTTTCCCCTAAGAGTGGTGATGGAATTGTTCTCATTCATTCACATTCTCTTGCCTCCTCTTTTAAGGAATGGTATTTTTATCTCCCAAACACAGCACAAAAAGTGTGTCTACAGAGCCCATAATTAGATTAGAGAATTGGGAATCAAGACCTGGATTTATATCCCACTTCTTCATACAAGATGGAAGCTGAGGTCAGGCCTTATGGTCTACAGCCATACCAAGCTAACTTAACTGGCCAATATGGGGACTGCACCTATGATCCTGACCTTATGAGTACCTTTTTCTAATAAACTGAGCTAAGCAGATAAATCATGAAGGAATTTTAGGGAAATGAAGTAAATTCAAATTTAGCTAAATGTTCTTGTTATTATTTTAGAAGCAAAGAGTACACAGGTTCATTAGCATAGATTTTAGAGCTGGAAGGAAACTTAGAGGTCATCTACTCCAGCCCCCTTACTTTTTCAGGCAAAGTGAGGCCTTCAAAGCCACACAGATGGCAAGAGGCTGAGCTGGGATTTGAATTTAAGGCCTCCTCGTCAAGGTAAAGATCAGCTGCTGCCAACATGTATTTGGGCTTTGGTCTCTAAATAGTGATCTTTATGTAATCACTAAGTAGTTGATCCACCTATAGAACTAGAACATGTCATTGTACTTCAACTAAACATGCTATTCCTGCAACTAATTCAAAGAGATCATTAGTGAAATAGGAAAATCATTCTATTATAGTGAGGCCACCTAATAATAGTAACAATAGTAGTAGAAGTGGTAGTAATACTTTAACCTCTGACTAAGCATCTAGATGAACACATGAGAAATTCATGATTTCACTAGCATAAAAGTTCCAATGTGGAGACTTCCCCTGCAGATCAGCCCATCTCTGATTTTGTGGATTTTTAGAGAATGCCTTTAAGCACATGATGTCAGCTTCTACGTATCAGAGGCAAGATTTGAACCCAAGTTTTCCTGACTTTAGGCCCTGAATGCTATCCATTATGTCTTGTTACCTTATTAATTCTGAACATACACATTCCATAAAATGGCGAAGGCTGAGAACAAACTCAAATGAAAATATTGGCTATTATGGGAATTTATGTTAAATTACTAGTTTGTTTTTTTTAATTTATGCTATGTCACTGGAGTTTACTAAGCTAATAAATTCATACTGTGTATCTAAATGAAGGACTATGATTACACACTTGATGTGCTTTGTAGGGGTCTCTTTTGGGTGCCAGATGACCACCTGTTGCCCACACATTTGTCTCTAAAACTTCACAGTAAAATATAATTTTCCCACATTCATGAATATTTGGATCCACCAAATTTTCAATGAGCAGGGACAAATGCACAAATAAATCTTTGGGTCACTGCTGTTCCTCATTATTTTTGTATCTCACACAGTGCAAAAAGTGTTTATATGGAACCCATGATTAGATTAGGGAATTAAGAATCAAGTCCTGGATTCATATCCCATTTCTTCCCCTGGGTTCCTTTGTGGCCAAAGGAAAGCCAAACTATTCTTCATTATTCCCTGTTTTAAAAAGGGACAGTTGACGTTTAACCTGTGGAAGGGAACCAATGCTGAACTACAGTTGGCAAAAACACTAGGGCATCTTTGGTCGCTCAAATGCAAATCAATTCAACATTTTGCAAAAAGGACACACTGGCAAACATGAACGTACACAATAGCCTGAAGACATCTCATGGGGAAAATTAGCTCATTTTAATTGATTCGCCTTTCTGAATAAAATAAAATGGAATTGTATGCATTAGCATTGGAGGATATTAATTTGATGCAGCCCTGGTACATACCTACTATGTTGAACACAGGTCAACTGCTCTACAAGTCTTAAACATCCTAAGAGAAGATTTAAGGAGGTTAGGCTAGCCATCTTCAAATGCTTGAAGGGCTGTCATGTGGAAAAGGGAGTAGACTTAGTATCTATTGTTCCAGGAGGCAGAAGCAACTAGTGGAAGTTATGAGGAGGTAGACTTCTGCTCAATATAAGGAGGAAATTAGAGGGATGGTCTAGATAACCTCTGAGATCCCTTCTGAGTCTAAATATATTATCCTATGACATGACACTGATAAGAGTTTTCCAAGAACAAAAGGAACCAATTAAAAAACAATAGTGAGAAAGCTTGGGCAGTGCTCAAACTGAGACTACACGATCCAAAGTTAGTGTTGCTATGGGAAGGATTCTTCCTTCACTGGATAGGAAGGTGGGTCAAGAAACTCCCAAGGTTCTCTGTGACTCCAGGATCCTAAGATTATAGGCAAATTATAGCCATGATATATTTTATTTTTGTGAGAATTGTTATAAATATTCATAGACACAGTTAATTGAACTTTTTAAACTTTGTACTACCATGCTTCCCCACATTCATGGCTATTCTACTAATTCATTCTCTAGGGAAGATTGGCTCATTTGGATGTTTGTCTGGGATAGGAAAAGTCAGTAACACAAGGTTGAGGAGAAAAATACTGCCAGCAAACCTCCTCAAATATTAACTTACGATAACAGGATCACTTGAAGGTAGTAAAAGCCATAGCTATCCCAGAAGTAAAAATCAGAACAATCAACTGAGCAACAGATAAAATTCAGGGCTATGGACCTACAGAGGAAAGTACACCTGACCTGAGAAGGCAAAGACAACTTTCACCCATTGTCAGTAGAACATAAACTCCCTGAGGTCTGGGACTATGTAATTTTTGTCTTCGAAACTCTTACACCTAGCAGTCTGACCTGCACATTGTAAATGATCTAAAAATGTTGAATTGAAAAAATGTATGATAGAGTAGAGTGAGTATGAAAATGCAGGGTCACTGTTGAAAATTAGTAGCAACTACATCAACACAGATGGGGCATAGCTTCCCCTGCTGATTCCTGTCTCTGTTGAAGAAAGTTGGCCTACTTTATAAAAGCCAACAGTAGCAATGTATTTGTTGCTGGTGATCTGCTCTAAATCTTGACTCAATGACCTTTGTCTTGGCATCCTGCTAAGGCAAGTCCTTTCAGGAGATGAGCAACCACGAATTTTCTGAGTAAAGGCTGAAGCCTCTGGTGAAAACTGTCATCCATAAGTGAAAATTCTTTCTTCCCTGTTGTTTAAGTTTATATTTCTTCCCTCAGCCTCTCTTTTAAAAAAATGATCTCAGAATGAGTTTCCTATGTGTTCCTAAAATAACGGAAAACCCAAATAGGGCACTCTCAGTTTTTGTTTATATGACAGTAATAGATGGGAAAGATGGGTCAGGTCTAAGTTGTCTATAGTATTTAAGTAACAGATGAAGATGAATTATCTGTGAATTGAAGTGCTAGGCTAGGCTGGTTAACATTGTGCATATGTGAATGTATGTGTGTGTGTGTGTGTGTGAGCATGTAGTATTTGTGACCTATTGGTGAAACTCTTGGTTCCTGTAAACTAGGTTAACTGTAATGACCTCACTCAATATGTTTCTAATTTGTGTCCCCACCTAGGGTTTCCCCTAAGATCATCAGAATCTCGTTTCTGTCCAAACTAGTTTTCTACTTCCATGAAAACATTCAAGCTAACAAAATATAAATTACATGGCAGATTTTACTTAGCTCAACAAAAGGCACCCACCCAAGGATATCAAGAGTCAAAATTTCCCTTCCACCTTTGATGGGCTTTTCCCAGAGACCTATACATTACTTGTCTCATGAGTCCCAATAACAGTCAATGGATAGGTCCAGGTTGTTCCACTACACCATGTCAATTCTCCTTCCCCTTTGGGTCTCCATCTACCAATAGCTCCATGTCTCCTGAGTGGTCATGTGGATACCCTAGTCTCACTCTAGGTCTTAGAAAGTGCATCTGCCTCTACTTCCCCACTACTCTGTCAGTATTCTTCTGCTACCTTCTTCTGACACAATCTTCTATGTCAGACATCTTTTTGTGAAATGGACCCCTTTGAGAGCCTAGTAAAGCCTATGGACCCCTTTCCTAAAAAAAGTTTCTTAAATACATAAAACAAAATACAAAGAAAACCAACTATATTGAAATATAAAGTTCACATATATTAGTTTAAGAAACTCCTGACTTAGTACCTATTTCATGATATGGAAGGGTCACATGGATATATATATATATATGACTTTCTACAGAGAAACAAACAAATCCATGTCTCAATTTTATTCCTTTCTTCTCAGAATTCTCTTTCCACATTTCTAAGTCTCTCTTTTAAATTCTAAGCCCCAGGATATAATTCAGGCATGTGAACTAGACCATGAATTAGAGCCCCTGCATGAACAAGAGCCTCTTCCTGGGGCCAGAAGGAGCAAAAACAAGGGACATGTTTAGTCTAGGAAAACCCTAAAGTTACTCATATTTATAATTTTCAAGAACTCCACTCAAGGTTGGAAGGTATCTTCATAAAAGGGATGAGAATGGATAGAACAGAGGATCCATTGAGAAGCCAGTTTTTGAGACCACTCCCCAGTAACCATTTTATCAAGTCAGCATGCATTTATTAAGGACTTAACATGTGCTAGGCAGTGAAATAAGCAAGACATTTACATTTTAATGAAAGAAAACAATACATTAAAAGGAGCTGAAAAATAAGAAGTCAGTCTGGAGCAAAGCTAAGAAAGGAGTGAAGGAGTGAGATGGCTGGCTTGAACACCTCCTCAAAATGGAGATTCTAGAAGAGGCTACAGGGACCAAGGGATCTTCCAGGGTCAGATGATTTCTGAGACATGGAGGAGAAGACCAGAGAGTGAGGAACAGAGCAAGGAAAGTTGTGAAGGAATGAACATGTTTGGCTTGGGCATTTCCTCAAAACAAGAGGTTCCAGGAAGAACTCATCATTGGCAGGAGGTGGAGGGTGAACCTTATAAATGTTAAAAATCACCATGGTCACTACCATGGCCATCATCTTGGATAGAACAGTGCCCATCATCCTTTGAAATATCTTAATTGCAAATCCAGTCATTTGGAGAATTAGGAAATGGAAAGCCATTCCAAGGCTATGCCCAGCAGAGTTTTTGAGGACAGAATCGAGGCCAATGAATCCCATTGCAATTATTTTTTTAGAGTAACAAATTACAAGTTTGAGAGAGAACTGTCATAATTACTCTAAAGTGTATTAGTAAATGTAGGCCATACTGCATAATACTAAACCTCTCAGGGATAAAACTAGTTTTCCCAGTGAAGTAGGAGACAGAAATTTTCTGGCAAACTTGTTGTAGTGTAGATAGTCAATTTAGGTAATTAAATAATTTTAAAATGCTAGGCCTATACCTCAAAGAAATCAAAGAAAGAGGAAAAGATGTTATATGTATAAAAGAAACTTAGAGCTTTATTGGGAAGGCAAAAAAAGACTGGAAACTAAAGGGAGATCCATCAATTGAGCAATGGTTGAACAAATGTGAATGTAATGGAATACTATCGTACCATGAAAAATGAAAGGGCAGCTAAGAGACACAAAAGATAGAGTGATTTTTAATAGGGATAGCTAGGTGGCACAATGGATAGAGTGCTGGGCCTGGAATCAGGAAAACTCTATCTTCCTGAATTCAAATCTGGCCTTAGACACTTAATAGCTGTGTGACCTTGGGCAAGTCATTTAACTCCATCTGCCACAGTTTGTCATCTGTAAAATAAGCTGGAAAGGAAATGAAAAACCACTCCAGGATCTTTGCCAGAAAAACCCAAATGTTATCACAAAGAGTCGGACATGACTGAAATGACTGAAAAACAACAACAATAGGAAAAGATGGTTTTGAAGAGACATGGAAAGACATATGAACTGATCAGAATGAAGTAAGCAGAACCAGAAGAATTATTTATACTATAAGATCGATACTACAAAACAATCAATTTTGAAAGACCCCTTGATCAATTAATGATTAACTGTGATTCCAGAGGGTTCATAAATAAGAATGCTGCTCACATCATGACAGAGATAATGGACTAATGCACAAAATAAGAAATGCATTTTTGGACAATACCAATGTGGGACTTTATTTTATCTTGACTGTGCTTATTTTATACAGAGGTGCTGCATCTCTTTTCTTTCTATAAATGGAGGTAGGAGTGCAGAGGTAAGAGAAAGACAAAAATCTTTGCTTACTGAAAAAAAGAAAAGTTTAAAGAAAAGACTTAACCCTCATTTTCCATTATGGCCTATAGGGGGTACTGATATCTCAAATGTGGCAACATATAAACAAAGATGCCATTTACAAAATGTGGTGTAAAAGATATCATCAAGGAAAATGGATGATCACATATCAAAAACACTTGGGCTCACCACCTTTGATTCAGCTTTGACTATTTTTCTCCCTTACCCCCTCCCCAATTCATATCCAGTCAGTTGCAAGTCTTTCCAATTCTGCTTCCATAACACCTCCTGAATCTTTTGTCTCTTCTCCCCTCTCACTGCCCTAAGTTTAAGCATTTACTCCTTCTTGCTGAGACTATTAGGATCACATACTAATTTGTCACATCACCACTCTCTTCCCTTTCCAATCTATCCTTCATAAAGAATAATCTTCCTATACCCCCAATCTGATCATGTGACTCTCCTGATCTAAAAAATACTCAGTAGCCCCCTATTTCTTCATGGGACATGGAAAAAGAATAACACAGAACAAGGTTGTATGAATTGTCATCCACATCAATAGGGAGAAGACCTTAATAGAAATCATAAATTTATTGATGTAACCAAGAACTTCTGTTCCTTTTTTTTGGGGAGGGCTGGGCAATGGGGTTAAGTGACTTGCCCAGGGTCACACAGCTAGTAAGTGTTATGTATCTGAGGCCGGTTTTGAACTCAGATCCTCCTGAATCCAGGGCCGGTGCTCTATCCACTGTGCCACCTCGCTGCCCCCAAGAACTTCTGTTCTTAATTATCTAATGTGGACATCTATATAGTGCAAATTCATTTCATAATTATAAATCTTCAACTTCAAAGAGATTACAAGATCATAGATTTAGAACTACAAGGCAACTTGAAGGTCATCCACCTGAACCCTTCATTTTATGGATGAGAAAACTAATTCCCAAAGAAGTTAAGTGACATATCCAGGGTCATCTAGGTGATAAGAGTCAGAGGCAAGTCCACAGGTCAAAGACTTAAGTGATCATATATTTAAAACTGGAAGGGATCTCAGAGGATATGTGGCCCAACCTCTGAATTTTTAGATGCGGAAACTGAGGCACATAGAGGTGATTTGGCCGTCACAAAACCAGTTAGTGTCTGATGCTGGATTTGAAACCATATCTTCCTAACTGCAAACCCAGAATTTTTTGCCACCATACCACACTGACTTTCTTTGTGGCCTCAAATACAACAAAAAATGAAATTTGTACCATCCCCTCTTTTTGTATGCATTATGGATTTTCTCAATAATTAAACTTTAAAGAAATATATAAATATCAGCTTTTGTTACTATCTCCATTTTACTGAAAATGAAACTGAAGGCCAAAGAAGTGAATTGCCCAGAGTTTGCCTCTCCCTTTTTGCCTGTCTGTCTCTCTCTCTCTACACACACACACACACACACACACACAGAGTCTCTCTCAGAAAGTATATAAAAGAAATAGACACAGTTCAAGTAGAATAGAATTCAGGCTGTCAGAAGGAAAAGAACTGTATTAATAGATGATTTCAATTATTGTAATAACTGCTTAAAGTCAGGACAGGTAGAGTAAGGAGTTAGACTATTCCCTATCAAATTAACAGAGCTCCTATGAAAAAAAAAGCCAAGAAAAAATGGAATGCGATCCTTGGTATTATACTTTCTTTTCATTTGTGGAAAACTAACTGAAAGCAGAGTAGAGGGATCTTTTCTTAGTGAGGAGAGTAGAGTAGGGAGATGCATCATTGATCCTAACAAAAAAAGTGTTTGAATTTTTTTTTTAGATTAACAGCAGTCATAAAATTAATACTCACAATTTACAATGGATTCAGGTTGACAGACAAAATAAACTGGCTACCAATGGAGAAATGTCATAAAGGCTGATTTTCAAGTTCTTCCTAAACTGTTAACATTCCATGTATTTCCACTAAATGAAAGAACGTATGTAAAGTGCTTTTTAAATCTAAAAGGGTATATTAATGTTAGTTGTTATCATTCTAGAATATAAATTTTATCATCCCATTATTATGAGATCTCTCACACTTTCACACTTTTCTTGGTCCTACATTAAAATAGATTATCCTTTTTTGATTATCTACTCCCAATCAGAATTATTCCAAATGTCATTAACAATTGTTTCTGGAACATGCACAGTTTTGCTCTTATCTAATCAAAGCCAGGTTCTTCTTTTTTTTTTTTTTACTTACTTTTCTCACTCCACACTTACGACTCACATTTTTTCATCTCCCTATGCAATATCTCTAAGGTTCATTTATCACATTCATTTCTAAAGACCCTATGGAAGGAATAAGTGTGCATTAAATAATGATGTTGAGTAGTGCACTAGGCAATATACTATGCTAGAAATTCAGGAGGGTTACAAAGATGAATATGACAGTCATAGGCCAAAGTCCTTATATCTTAACATGAGAAATAAGACATGTATGCAAATAATTAGAATACAAGACATTCAAGTGAAAAGTTACAAAAGGGAGGTACAAAGGGCTTATCAAATTCAAAAGGAGATGCCAGAGAATGTTTCATGGAAGAGTTGACACCTGGTCTTGAACCTGAGGTTTAGATGGAAATTAGGGCAGGGAGAAATTCTAGGAAGATGAAACTAGAAGAACAAAACTATGGATATTGGGGTATCTTTGATATATTCACAAATTAGAGAATAGTTCCTTTACTTAGAACAGAGCAGCATAGTGTACTGAAAAGAACACTAGACTGAATGTCAAGAGACACCTACCTGGGTTAGAACCTTGCCTCTGGCACCTAATAACTTGTGTGACCTTGGACTTAACCTTAACCTCTCTGAGCTTCAATTTCATCATCAATAAAAAAGAGGTAATAATAATTGATATTTACACAAGTCTTCAAAGTCTGCAGAGTGATTTACAAACATTGAGGCTCTTCAAAACCTGTTTGGTATTTACTACAGGTATTACTCTTTCCATTGTACATGTCAGAAAACTAAGGCTCAATGAGATTAAATTTTTATCCAGGATCCCACAACTAGAAAGTGTTAAAAGTAGGCTTTGAACCTACTGGGTTCAAAACCAATGCTGTCAGGCAACACTTACCTCATGAGTTTTTGTTTTTGTTTTTTTTTGTGAAAATTGAATATATGTCAAGTGCATTATGAACATCCATGGATCATACAGATGCCAGGTAGTACTGTTACATAAGATAAGTAGGAACTAAGATAAGTAGGGTCCAGATTGACTTCTACCTGCTCCCTTCAACCTATCCTTTCTCAACTTTTCCTTTACTGACTCCTTCAACTATCCACTATGACTCATTCCTTTTTTCAATCTCTATCAATTAATTTATTCTAGTATATCTAAGACTTCTTCATCCTAACAACACTTATATTTAGCCCTTCTCTCTCCATCCCTTTACCACCAAACTCTTAGAAAGAATAGTCTACATTTGTTTTCTCCACCTCCTCACTACTGACTCATCTCTTTACAATCTGGCCTCCATATGTACTGATCTACTGAAATAGTTCCCTCAAGGCCACTAATGGTTATATTCAATGACCTTCTTTCCATCAGCCACCTTGACCAGACTCGCAATCACTAACCACCCCCTTTCTTGAGCACTGAAATTTCATGATCCTCCTACATACTTTGTCTTCTTTGATGATTCCTTATATAGTGGAGAAATCTAGCAAAGAGTAAAGACACAACACCCAATGGAATCATCAGAGAGCATCAGCAATGTAATACCCAGTAAAGAATGGTGATAGAGTGTCCAGCAGAGACCAATTAATTACATCAGCAAAGGATATTCATAGTTCAAAAGTATTAGAAGGGTGAGTTGCTCTGGCCATGAATTTTCCCCAACTGCACATACTTCCAGTGTATGTATTCCTGGTCACATGTGTTTCTCTATATGCGTGTGCTCCAGCTGTATTATTCCCTAACCACTCATGTCCTCTAGATCAGTGCTATCTCTACCTACACCAGTAAGGAATTTTTCCCATATATGGAGAGAGAGAGGATCTTATCTTACCATTTAATTCATTACACTATTTGGTTAAATGTCTCTTGCTTTGAAATTATGTGTTCTCTGGTGGGCTTATTAAAAGTGAACTCCTTTGTGAGAGTGATAACTTTATGTTTTGGGAAGATGTTGAAAAAAGAAACTCAAATTTGTGTTATCTTTTAGGGGGCCTGAGGACACTACTAATCCTGCCTTCTGAGGTCAAGAACGACAAGGCAAATGCTTCTGCCACACAAAAAACTTTCAAACATTTGAATAGTAAATCTTCTCTTCTCAAGTTAAGCACCTCAGCTGTTTTAATCAATCCTCATATAACATGATTTCCAGACTCTTCACTATTCTAGCTGTCCTCTGAAAGACCTCTGGTTTTTCAATGTATTCCTAGGTGGGTGGGGAAAGGGGTGACCTACAACAATGTATAAAGAAAGATGGAACAGGATGAGACCAGGAAACAACTAATACTCTATTTTGGCTGGAACAAGAAAAGAAAGGAATGTGGAATAAGTCTGAAAAGCTAGCTGGAGCCAGATTGTGGAGGACTCTAAGTGTCAGACTGAGTCTGTATTTTATCCTATAGGCAATAAGGAATTACTAAAAAAAAAAAAAAAAAAGTTTGACTCCTCAGCAACTTGCAGTGGCTTCCCATTCCCTACTTCAGATCCTGCCATTTAAGACCCTCCAAAATCTATAACCAATCTACCTTTGTAGGCTTATCTCACACTATTCTTTTTAATATATTCTAGCTAAAATGAGCTCTCCCTTCTCTATTCCATTTTCCTTTTAAGAATGGAGAATCATCAGATTTAGAGTTGGAAGCAGAAGTGTGCTGAAGGTGATTCAAGCTAACTTGAGAGTGCTGATTGTTAAATTTTCAGGATGTGCATTTACATACAGGAAATCAGCAATCACTACAAATAAGGGCTTGATTTATTGTTTGTTGATTTCTAGACTTATACAAGTGTTAATAAAGCAGATTAAATTAAAAAACCAGATCATCTAATCCAGAACCCTCATTTCATACTTGAGGAAGCTGAGGTCCAGGAAAGTGAGATTATTTCTACCAAATCGTAGAGTTAATGAGCAGCAGAACCAAGATTCAAACTTACATATGTAGGCTCTTTCCATTACAACCCTCTGCCTACACTTGCCCATTTTACTTTAGCCCATACAATTTCCCAATGCATGGAATTAAGTTCTCCTACTGCCATCTCTTTCTATGGAAATCTCCCTTCTTTAAAGGAAGGCTTAATTCAGATTTTTCTTATCACCTTTGTTTCATCCTAACCATATGAAAACCATCCCTCCCTCCATAAATTTATCATAGTATTTGACTGGATAGGATAGGGATAAAGACTGAAATTTCATTAATATACTTCTGAATAATAAATCTCTTTCTTCTACTACATAAGATCATAGAACTAGAGCTGAAGGATACTTTAAAGGTCATCTAGTCCAATCTCTTCATTTTATAGAAGTAACTTAAAGCCAAAGTAATCGAGTAACTTGCCCAAAATCACATGAGTTATAAATGGTAGAGTAGGCAAACCCAGGACCTCAGATTCCAATCTTGTGCCCTTTCCCCTATGTCATAATGTCTTTAGCACCTCAGCAATTTATAGTCTTAGAGACTGCAACTTATAGTCTTTACCTAAGTATCTTCTGTAATTATCTCTGGATTTATTCTTCTCTAGTTAGACCATAAGCTTCTTGAGGGAAAGGCTTGTGTTGAATTATTGTATTCCCAGTACCTAGAAGAATGGCTTGTGCATAAAATATCTTAATAAAAATTTGCTGAATTGAACCAAAAACAGCTGATTTTGGAAAATAGACCAGAAGTATATTAATGAACTGAGAGAATAGACGGGAATTAGGAGATGTGGGAATTATGAGAAAAAAGGTCACAGTCAGGGTGAAATATAGATTCTAGGGTGAAGAGACATGGGAGACAAAATTGATACTTATCAAAAAGGGAACCCCCTGACAAAATTTTGGGAGTAGGGAAATTCTGTGTGTTAAGAAGGTTTAAGGAATAGTCGTGTCATTAGATAACTGGTAAAAACATTTTTGTTTTCCCTTTTTATTACAAAGAATAAATGCAAAATTCTTATAGAGTAGGTATTTTTCTCTTTTACTGGTCAGGTTAAAACTATTGCTAATACAGAAATGTATCTGAAAATAGAAAATATTAAATCTAGAAAATGTTTGACCAATTCCATGCACTTATTACATATAACTCTTATCACTACCAAAAACATCATAGAGACACTGATAATATTTAAGCCATCTGCTTTCCATTCTTTTTATTTCAGGAATCTGAGCTAAAATAAACTGATGAAATGAAGCAATAACAATTTCTTTGTATTTCAGGTTAAAAATAATTCATTAAATTAACATTTTTCAATCTGGTTGGTGGGAGAGAAAGTTTATGTACAAGTTGATCATTTCACTCAGGAGCTAAAGAAATTAAAAATACATTTCTTATTCAAACCCACTGAAAGCCTCATTAATTCTAAGAATTTCTATGGTGCCTGTCACTATAGTACCAAAACAAGCTGATAGATATCAGTGGATGAACATAAAAGGGAATGATAGACACTTCCTGGACCCCAAACCCTGCTGTAAGCCATGTCAATAGTTAGGAGCTAAGAGAACCACCTCCCAGGTTATTATTCTATTCTGAGGTTAAAGGAGGATATGAGAAAAAAAGTCTTTCATGGCTTCTTAAAAATTGCAATCTGGAGAAAGAAACAGGTTTCCAAGACTAAGTTCTAGCATGTAGATCTCCTGAGAGTACTGTGACTCCAATGGAAGAAACGTACTGCAAGTCAATGAAAATGATCATCTTCAGTCAGATCAAATGATCTCCCAGGAGCCAGAGCAAAGAGACTGAATGAAATCTATGATACCCCTCTTAAGCAGGAAATATAATTCTGCCACTTATGTCTTTGAATGCCCTTGGCTTCCATCCATGACAGGTTCAGATACATCATACCAATGATATACTCTGACTGGTCATGATGAATGTGTGCCTTGTTTTCTAAGTGACTTCATCCAAGAGTAATAAATATATTCTTTTTATTGGGAGAAATAGAACTACTTTTCTAGTTTCAGGTTAAAATAACGGAAGTAATGATAAATCCAGGTGACAGGTTAATGGAAATAGAAGGAAGGAAAGAAGAGAGAGAGAGAGAGAGAGAGAGAGAAGGAGAGGGAGAGGGAGAGTCACAACAATATCTCTCTTGGATCAGAGGCTCCAAATAGACTACAGTGTGCAAAGGGAATTAATAGTGCCTCTCAGGCCAAAGACAATCACGGCAACGCAACTGAACACCAGATTAACAATATCTATGCAATTTTGAAGGGTATTTTGTTCTATGAATATTACCCACAGTGAAAATCAAAGTTAGCCTTATGCTATTCAGAGTATTCAATTTCAATTGAATTCAACAAATATTCATTATTCTCCTATGTGCTTAGGGTACTACTATTAGATGTTGAGGGAGATATAAAGTTTGGATAAGATGCAATCATTGTCCACATGAAGGTTTCAATTTGTTTGGTTCCTTTTTGGGGGGAGGGGGTGGATAAAGATAATTATGCTGCACAATAATTGAGTGGTAAAAACATAGCATTATGTGAGCTTCAAAGGGAAACAAAATATCACCAGTTGTAATCAGGGAAGGCTTCATGGAAGGAGTAGCATTAGAAGTTGGTCTTCAAGCTGAATTAAAGAAGCATTTTTCAGGGGTCTATTACACACTAGACACTGAGTTGGTTGCTAGGGATACAATGACAAAAATGAGATGTCCTGCTCTCCCGATGCTTAGGTTTTAAAGGGAGGATATGAACATGTACATGAATAAGTAAATGAAAGATAGAAAAAATGAATTCAAAGTAATTTAGGTGAGCAATTAAAATAACTGGGAAATTAGAAAACATAGCACTTGAGATGAGTCTTGAAAGAACTCTGATTTTTAAAAAGGGAGAGGTGAGAAGGGTGGACACTCTAGGAATGAGAAATAGCCTGTACAAAGAAATCTAGCTGGAAAACTGAAGGCCACATACAGAGAATATCAAGTTGACCGATTTGACTGGAATGTAGAGTGCATGGGAGAGATAGTTAAGACTGTATAATTGGCTGAGAAAGACAGGCTGGAAGTAGCTTGAAAAGGAGCTATATTTGTTAATGTCAAACAGAGAAGCTTGGATATTATCCTAGAAACAAGAGGGAGTCACTGGAGCTTCATGTGCAGGGGAATGCCATATCAAATGAGTACTTTAGGAGTATCAATTTGATAAGTGCATGGAAGCTGGATTGGAAAGGGGAGAAACTGGAAACAAGCAGATGAATAAAGCAGTAATCCAGGTGAGAGATGATGAGGGACTGAAAAGGGGGTGTTTGTGATGTGAGTAGAGAGGACGATTGAAGAGATGATGAGATGAAATTGAAGGGATGATGAGATGAAATAGGTAAGACTCAGTGATAGGATGTGTGCACGGGGCGGGGGGGGGGGGGAGAAGTAGAAAAAAGTGAAGTGCCAAACATGATCCTATGTTGTGAACCTGAGTGCCTGATAGAATGATGTTATCATTAAAAGATATCCTGAATTTAAGAGAACATGTTTAAAAGAAGAAAAAGAAATTCTGCATAAACAGAAGCAGAATGTCATCATTTTTATACCATTGTAGTTAATTTATTGAAAAGTGAGGGTTAAGGACTTTGCTTAACTTTTGGAATAATGCTCTGTATGCCAACTTAAAGAATGATAAAGGCCCCAGATTTGAGAGATGAACTGACAAGATTTCCAAAAAGGGAAAGGAGAGGCTACATGGATGAACTTTGTTTCAAGAGACATAACCACGGGAACATCTCTTTCTGGATTTTAAAGAACCAGACATCATTAGTGACTAATGGAAAAGACAAGAAATCTGAGATTGACACTAGTCAAAGGACCATAAAGTCTCAGAGCTTGAAAAGACCTCAGGGGCCATTTACTTCCAGCCTTCACCTGACCAAGAATGCCTTTTGCAACATCCCCAGCACTAGGCAATACAGCTAATTAACCCCTCCCATGGTAGGGAACTTGTGACCTTCTGAAGCAATTTCTTTTTGAAATGAATGCTTCTAACTGTGAGGAAGTTTGCTCTTGCATCAAGCTTAGCATTGCTGTCTTTGTAATCTTATATATTGCTCCAAGATTGGCCCTCTAAAACCAAGCAGAACAAGCTTAATCTCCCTTTTACAGATATCAAATATTTTAAGACAGCGATCAGGTTTCCTCAAAGTCCTCTCCTCTAGACAAAACAGTCACAATTCCTTCTACTAATCTCCATATAGTCATATGAGGATTCATTGTGCTCTCCACTCTACTCAGCACCCTGACTTCCATCTTCTACCACTACTTGTGTACAGATGCCCTAAATTTTGATGTGAGAATGAGCAGAGTGATCCCGATGTAACCTGGCCAGAGATAGTATCACAAAACTATGACCTCCCTTCTTCTGGATGTTAGATTTCTCCACTACTGTCAATGAATTAGCTTCTCTGTCATGTCACACAATTGACTAATACTGAGATCACAGTCCATTAGAATCCCTAGATCTATTTTATTTATTTATTTTCTATTTATTATCTATTTATTTTATGGAGCTGTTGCCTAGCTATGGCTCCCCTTCACTGTACTTGGGAAGTTGATTTTGGGAAGGCAAGCGGAGAACTCTACATTTCTCTTTATTAAATTTCATATTATTCTGATAAGATGGGCAGGGATCCCTGTCCATTGCACAAATCACAAAGCCTTGATTTTCTATGACAGTGGTTATCAAATATTGTGGTCTCAGCATACCTTTACTCTTTATTCTTAAAAAGTTATTGGGGTCATCAAAGAGCACTTGTTTAGTTAAGTTACATCATATTGATGTAACTTAATGTTATTTACCAAATATCTATTGATATTTACCAAATTAGAAACCAAAACGGATAAAAACATTAAAATATTTGTTAATTTTAAAATAGAATGTTAACATAAACAACATTTTAACAAAATAAAGACCACTTTCTGAAACAAGAAAAAAATTAATTGAGAAGAGGGACATTGTTTTACTTTTACAAATCATTCTATCTGCATTGTTTCATTGTTTTAGTCATTTCCCACCCTTTGTGACCCCATTTGGGGTTTTCTTGACAAAGATCTTGGAGTGGTTTGCCATTTCCTTTTCCAGCTCATTTTACAGATAAGGAACTGAGGCAAACAGGGTTAAGAAAGTTGGAGACTCATATGTACTTCTTCATTTAATCTGTTGTGATATATTATTTTGATTGAAGTATATGAAGAAAATCAAGCCCCACAAAGATATGTAGTTGAAAAGAGGAGTATTTTAATAGGCAAATGACATTTTAGTATCATTAGGAAAGTAGTTTTGGCCTTATATACTCCCTGAAAGGGTATCAGAGACCTCAGGATCTGTGGCCCACACTTTGAGAAGTGCTGGTCTATGGCATATTGCAATTTGGCTTGCTGTGGAATGTTCTAAAAGATAAACATAAGGTGAATGACCAAAAAGGATCATAGGTTCTATCTGCAACTTCATTGGAGGTTGTTTACTTCAGAGTATAAAGGGGGGACACCACTGTGGGTAGGTAGGTTACTCCAGACCACAGTCCTAAAACTTTTGGCAGACTGTGCTCCATCTAAGAGAAGGTCAGATAGCCTTACTCTGAAAGGCAGATCTGGAAAGAAAGCTATCATACAAGTGTGATGGCCCTTGAGATATGCATTAGTCATTTCTTCCTCCCCACTTGCCACTTAAATACTGTTATACCACTTGAACATTGATAGACTGCTTGTCTCATAGTCGTTTTTTTCCCTGTTCAAGAATATACTGCATGATCCTCCTTTTTCTCAGTGAGAATCTAAAGACCAAACAGCAGTTATTTGATGTGGCCCCTTATGCTACCCTGTCTTAGATCTTTTTTGATTCCAGAATCCCTTGTAAATGAAATCTTACTGAGTTCAACCTTTTTTGAACAGCTTGGTAGAGTAGATAGAGTGTTGGACCTGGAGCCAGAGAGACCTGAGTTTTACTCCCTGCCTCAGACACATACTAGGTAGGTGACGTGGGCAAAGTATTAAACTTCTCATCTGTAAAATAGGGATAATGATACCATCTATTTCACTGGATTGTTGTAAAGATCAAATGACATATTATATTGCTTTGTAAATCTTAATGTGCTATTTTAAAAAATGCTATTATTTTTATTAACCTTTGGGGGTCTTTTGAGATTCAGACTCTCATCCGTTGCTAGCTCTACCCCCAAACTTCATATAATCTTCAATTAAAAAAAAAAAGCCAACTAAACCTGTATTCAAGATATTGACAAAAATGTTGCACATCAAATGGTCAAGGAGAGACCCCTGGAGAACTCCATTAGATACCTCCCCTACAAGTTAATATTGATTCACTGAAGACTGTTGTTTAGGTGTAATAATTCTAAAAAATAACCGAAATGCAGCTAACTATACTATCACATAGTTCACATCTCTCCTTCCTATCCATAGGCAAAACTACAAGAGAGATTGGCAAACATTTTGATGAAATCTAAATATTTTATATCTTCAGCATCCCCTGTGATCTATCGTCTAGTAACTGTCAGAAATAACAATGAGTTTGGTCTGTCATGACCTTTTCTTGGAAAAGTCATGCTGACTTTTGGTCATCACTCCCTTATTCTTCCTCCTCACAATCTTTTCTACTTAAACCTTTAGAATTCCATTCTTGAAAGCTGTCCATCCCTCTTAGGTTAATACCCTGAACATTTGTGACTACTGGATTCTATCTGTCCTTTCTCTTTGAAATTTGCAAAAATCTAAATTGCAAATTAAACAGTCTCTCTCCTCTCCCTTCTATCCCAAACTTTATTTTGGATTGGTCATTTGCCTCGAATATTCCTATTATTTTAACTTCTGCAATTATCTTCTTGTTTGTTGGAATCAGGTTAGATGAAATATCTTGATTTCTGTGCCAGTTTTGTGAACTGTATATCAAATTCCTCACCTAGTTCTTTCTTCCATCCAATTGGCCCACAGGATGTTCCTATAACATTGCTTCCGTTTTCCCCTGATTCTCACCCAAATGTTTTTATATCATGTTTCATTACAGTTTTGTCACTTTTTTCCCAGTCACGTCCAACTCTTTGTAACCCTATTTGTTTTTGTTTTGTTTGTTTGTTTTTTTGGTAGAGATCCTGGATTGGTTTGTCATTTGCTTCTCTAGATCATTTTACAGATGAGGAACTGAGGCAAACAAGGTTACATGAATTGTCAGGGTCACATAGTTAGATAAATTTCTGAGGCCAGATATGAACTCAGGAAGATGAGTCTTGACTAGGGGTCCAACACTATGCACTGTGCCACCTAGCTGCCCTTCCTGACAGTATATACTAAATACACAAGGCCATTACACCACCTCCTTAATCTATTCTTTTTGAATAATAGCCTTCCAGAGCCAAGTTCAAGGCCCATCACCCCAAGCCTTTGCATTAGGATCAACACACAACAGCTTTGCATTAGAATCTGTTTATTACCCATACTTTACAAATTTGCATATAAACATTTAGGACTATAGATTTTATTACTCTCTCTCTCTCCTTGGATTTTTTTGTTCCATGAATTATTGATCTTCTCTTCTGCTATTCTTCATCCTACACTGTAGCTAGCACTCTCTGCATCTAGCTTGTCAGATTCATGTGGCCAGTTTTGTACCTCTCCTCTTTCAGTTAAACCTTTTGATTAGATTTGAAAAACTCTGGGAAAATATGTTTTGGTCTTTGTTTTTACCAGCCCTTATTAAGTACATTCCACCCTTTGTCAGGAGACTATAGTTTCTATTTCTTAAGAACATATGAAACCCATGTTCAGGCACAACCTTCTCAGCCTGCTAATCTCTTCAAAGTCATCTTGTTGCTTTTTTACTGACCTGCAAGATAATTGGACCAAGTTCATTGACTTGGGTCCTAACTAACACTGTAGGGCAAGCACATTAGACTGCAATGCTTAATGTTATATATATATTTTCAATGCTTTTTTATGCACAGATATATGGAGAATAACTCTTAGTCTTATGAATTATTCATTATCCTTACAAAAATATTTTAAAATATCAGTAATGTCATGGTAAAAGTGCTACAGAGTTGATTATGTGGCCCCAGGTGAGTTTACAGAGGTCCTAAAGTAGTAGATGAGGATAGACCCAGTCATATTAAAGTTGTTGTCACTACCCTACAACCTCTTCAATTCCTAAAATTGCAAGTATATATGTGTATATATGTGTGTGTGTGTGTGTGTGTGTACACGCATATATATATACATATATATATATGTAATCCGTTTAGTCATTATTTTACACAGGCTGGCTTAAATATGCAAAGGTGAATTTGGAATTAATGTTATACTTCTTGAGATGAATAGATTGTAATATCATCCTTTTTTTTTTAATATCAGCCCTTTTTTCTGACAGTCATCTTCAAGACCAAGGTCTCAAATGCACCTGAGCCAAATAATTTCCTAACTTCAATGTTAAATATAATAACTAAAATACCAAAATGAGACCAGAGAAACCTGAAGCATCTAATGAGCCTTACTAAACAATTTTAAAGCATGCTATCAATAATAATAGCTAAAATTCTATAGCACTTTGAGGTTTATAAAGTGGTTTATGCCTGAAAGGAAAACTTCTAGGAATATTGTAGTCAAATTCCAGAGTTCCTAGGTCAAGGAAAAAATATTACAAGAAGCCAGAAAGAAACAATTCAAGTATTGTGGAAACACAATCAGGATAACACAAGATTTAGCTGCTTCTACATTAAGGGACCACAGGGCATGGAATATAATATTCTGGAGGGCAAAGGAGATAGGATTACAACCAAGAATCACCTACCCAGCAAAACTGAGTATAATCATTCAGGGGGAAAAAATGGTCATTCAGTGAAATAGAAGACTTTCATGCATTCTTGATGAAAAGACCAGAGCTGAATAGAAAATTTGATTTTCACATACAAGACTCAAGTAGAACATGAAGAGGTAAACAGGAAAGAGAAAATCATAAGAGACTTATTAAGGTTGAACTGTTTACATTCCTGCATGGAAAGATGATATTTGTAACTCATGAGATCTTTGTCAGTATTAGGGTAGTTGGAGGGGAAAAATTATGTGTACATATATATAGATAGAGGGTACAGGGTGAGTTGAAAATGAAGGGGTCACATCTGGAGAATAAAATTAAGAGGTGAGAGAGGATTATACTAGGAGAAGGAGAAAGGGAGAGGTAGAATGGGGTAAATTATCTCACAAAAAAGAAACAGAAAAGAAAAGACTCTTACAGTGGAGGGGAAACAGGGGAAGGTGAGAGGGAATGAGTGAATCTTTTTCTCATAGGATTTGACTTAAGGAGGGAATAACATACACACTCAATTGGGTATGGAAATCTGTCTTACCCTACAGAAAAATGGGGGGGGAGAGGGGACAAGAGAGTAGAGGGATAACAGAGAGGAGGGCAGATTGGGAAAAGAGGTAATCAGAAGCAGATACTTCTGAGGGGGGACAGGGTCAAAATAAAGAATAGAATAAATGAGTGGGTGGGATAGGATCAAGGGAAATAGAGTTAGTTTTTCACAGCTTGTCTACTATGAAAGTGTTTTGCATAACTGCACATATATAATCTATATTTAGTTGCTTGCCTTATCAATGAGGGTGGGTGGGGAGGGAGGAAGGGAGAAAATTTGGAACCCAAAGTTTTAGAAACACATGTTTAAAAAAAATGTTTTCACATGCAACTGGGAAATAAGAAATACAGGAAATGGGGTACAGAAATCCATCCTGCCCTACAGGAAAATTGAAGGGGGAGGGGGAGAGAGATAGAAAGGAAGGCAGACTAGGGGAAGGGGTATTCAGAATGCATGCCATTTTGGGGTGGGGGGAGAGGTGAGATGGGGTGAAAATTTGTAACTTAAAATCTTGTGGAAGTAAATGTTGAAAACAAAAAAAAATAAAAATTACCATTAGAAAAATAAAGTGGTTTATGGATATCACCTCATCAGATAGTCACAACAAACCTGAGAGTTTACAATGAGGAAACTGAGGCTAGGAGAAGTGATGTGACTTACAAAGGGTCACACAACTAGTAAGTACCTGAGCCAGCATTCAAACTCAGATCTCCCTGAATATAAGGCCAGGAGACCACCACTGAGACACCTAGCTTCATCAAAGAATACACTGAAACACAGGAGCTAACAAATACACGAAGAAAAACACTTCCTTCAGATTGTTGATATATTATGACATCAACATGAGAGTGACTTGAAAGCCTGTGTAGAACCGATTCCCCACATTAGTAGCTGTCATGTCCAATCAGTGATATTAGTGCAGAAATCTGGTGCTTCCAACAGACATTCCAGTTAGGTTCTTCTTCAGTTTCCTCAGTTACCCATGAGTCATACTTCACATTAATGGCAGATCAAAATCTCCAACAGTAATATTTTGGCATATAACTAGCAATTAAAATAATTCACACATACAACACTTCATAGTTGTAAAGCACTCTACATCCACTTTCTTGATTCTTATGATCTTATAAGCTTGTATACTGCACATCTCATTATCCCCATCATTCCCCCTCTCCAATATGGCATTAAAAAAAAAGCAAAACATGAGTTTCAAAGAAGTCAAATAATTTATCAAAGGCCCCACAGCTGGTAAGTGACAGGGTCAGTATTGAACCTAGGTCTGATTCTTCTGACTCCAATTCCCAAATTCAGGTTGCTCTACCACCAGTACCACTTTACCACTACAATATGTAAGATTCTTCAGGGACTTAACCTCACCTGAGTAATTTAATATCTTTGATCCTCAATTTCCTTATCTGCAAAATGAAGCCCTTGGACTAGATAACTTCTAATATCTCTTGAATCTCTGACTCTATGATTAAATTTTGCCACCTATGACAAAAGCTTAGTACTTTCAACAAATGACATTGGTTGCCAGATAATTTTGGCAGATCTCCACATTGAAATTGAGATTGAATGGAGGACCATGGTCCATACTTTTCAATGTCCTTTTAGTCTGGTTTTAGATTACAATATTTTCACTGAACTCAAGGTCATAGTAAATTCTCCTGTGTTAGGGGTTGACAGATATTCTTAGAAGTATATTTTTCCAAGCTAAAACTTATGACAATTGGGATAATAGGCATGGGTCTATAATGGCTTGAAACACTTCCTTCAAACTAATTATTGAGGGTCACATTAAGAAAATGTTCTTTTCTTAAAGAGTTGTTTAAATTGTTAGGAATTTTGATACTAGTTGATTATACTGATACATACTGACACCTAGTTTTCATGCATCTTTGCATAAAAGACAGTGAGAGCTGAGGTGTTACTATTTCAATGACTCAGTGAAGCCAAATTTTTGCAAGAAATCAATCAAGTTACAGGTCTCAGTTCTTACATTAGCTAAAAATAGAGGAATTGATGAGGTTTTTTAGGAAATCTATTTTCTTGGTAATTAGGGATTTAACGTCTAACCACCCCTCCCCTGCCCAAAAGACACATAAAGATCATCATAATTCAGATTTGAATGTGAGCCTACTGATATTAATGATATCTCTGAGAATAAATGAGATAGAAAAGCCTGATTTTTGACCTCTATATGCAATCCACCCCTTGTTCTCAGCTGTTGTTACAGACCTGACTGCTGTTAGTGGATCTAACTTTTTATCATTCAGCATGCATAGAGCCTTTGGTCAATAAAATCTCCATTTCCAATCTGCCTTTTGCCTACTCTTCCTTTCAGGCTTAGGCCATATTCCATCTCTACCATGAATCCTTCCTTGATTCCCCCAGTCAAACGTGATTCCTTCTGTTAACTCTTGTAAGTCTCATGCATGTCTGCATTCAACCTTGTATTTCATTTAATTGGGTGAACATCTTATTTTCCCCTTAACTAGATTGTGAGCTCCTCAAGATCATGGATTTTGTTAATTTTTTTGTGTTTTCCTCAGAATCTAGCACACTAGATATTTAGTAAATATTTGAATTGCTATCGTTTCCATCGATGAAAGCCTCTGGTGCTGTATTTCATGTGCCCCAGTGGAATATTATAAGAATGGTTTACTATACACACCCAGCTGGCAATTGACCTACTTCTAACTTCAATTCTTCAAGCATCTGTGACTTTGTAAGTAGGAATATACCCTCCACTTGGCCAGGCTGTGACCAATCTGCAATTTAGTAGAAGGCCTTTAAGATCTGGCTTGGTAAAAGATTTCCTCAAGCTAGGGCCCACTTGGTGATGTGACATCTCCAGATGGAGCTACACTATTTCTAGGACAGCAGACATGTGGTTAATTTCTCACTGAGCCAGTAGTTGATATCTTTCTACCTCAGTTGGACCTTCACCACACCTCCAAAAGGTTCCATGACACAGAAAAAAATGTTAGGAACTTTTGGTTAGAAATATGTAGAGAACAGATGATGGTCAGATATAGTGCCTCCCAAAGACATTATTTTTTAGTAAATGGATACTTACCAAAATAGATTTTAGCCAATAGATTTTTTTAAAGTAAGTGGGATGCCCCAACTGAAGTTAACTCCTTCATTGTAACATGGCAGTGTGGTGAAGCCTATTGATTCTTTCTCAGCATGATGATGTTTTTAAAATATAAAATAAAATTTATAGGATTACAAAAGAAATAGTTATATATATATATATCATTTGGTATATAGAAATATCGTTATCAAAGTATTAAAAAAAAAAGTTCACGAACCCAGGTTAAGATCTTATGTTCTAGGCTATCAAGCAGAATTCTAGTAGTAAAGTGGCAATGGTGTTACTGCAACCTGAATTTGAGAACTGGCATCAGAAGACCTAGGTTCAAATCCTGACCTGTCACCAGTTGTGGGGCCTTTGATAAGTTATTTGACTTCTTTGAAATTTGTATTTTAACAATACTGAAAAGGAGACTGGGGGTGGGGCAGCTAGATGGCTCAGTGGATAGAACACTGGCCCTGGATTCAGGAGGACCTGAGTTCAAATCTGGCCTCAGATACATAACGCTTATTAACTGTGTGACCCTGGGCAAGTCACTTAACCCCCATTGCCCAACCAAAAAGAGAGAGAGAGACAAAGAGACAGAGAGAGAGAGAGAGAGACTCTTTAAAAAGATAACAATTCAGAATAGACCATGTTAAGTACCAAATGAAAAGTAGAAGCAAGAATTTATAGGAATCTAGAAAAAGAAGAAATCTATATGGAAAAGAGAAGTCTTAGAACAGTTGATAGAGGAAACAGGACCTGGGAAGAGTAAGACTAAGATAAAGAGAGAGCATAGGGGAAGTCATTCTAGGCAGCAGAGAACTGGAGTAGAGAACAGAAGATTCAGCCATCATCTTCTCCTACCTCTTCATGTGGCTAAAGCATAGGATTTGAGATAGCCATTCCTTTCAGTTTCTGTCACCTGCAGAATAACCAGCAGCAAATCCAATCATTTCACTCAATAATAAATAGCTCCCTTCTCGTTTTCTGTCTTTCTTGGTCTGTTTGAGCTGCTTTTATTTGCTTGCATGCTGATATTCTTCTCTTTGTCTGTATTCCAGATTACCAATGCATACTTCAAAAGCACCTTATGCTTATACTTTCACATTTTCTACCTTAAACCAATTCTTCCCTATCAAGTGTCATGGAAGCAGGAAAAGAAAAAAGCTATATAATTTAGTATTTGCTTTTTCTAATTGGGATATTCAGGATCACTCCCACTAGAATATATTTTAGAGGAATGGAAAGAAAAAGTCAACACCAAAATCAGAACCACTGCTGTATAATTATAATTTTATAGCAGGAAGGCAGCATTTAAGGGACTATTTCCTCCTTTCTTTATCTGCTGCATGTAAACATCCCTTCAAAACCAAGCAAATCTCTGATTAATAAATGTTTTTCACCCTGCTAAAAAGTGAGTTTCAAAATTCATGAAACAAGATGTCTTTCCTGGATTAAATTTGTTTTTCAATGTATACCTCTGCCAACTAGGGTATATTTCTGTTACTTTTCTCCAATACTTTTTCATAACTTGAGCATTTATTGTGCACCAAGTACTGTGCTAAATGCTAGGAATACAAATATAAGCAAAAAAAAAAAGATAGTCCCTGCCCTCAAGTAATTTACATTCTAATAGGGGAAGAGAAAGCAATAAAAGATAAAAGGGGTAGGGAAGGAACTGACTCATCAGGAAATTGTGGAGAAAAAAAAAATCTGAAGATTCATGTGCAGAGCCCAGAGAGGACAAAAGAATGAATATAGTTAGCCTGGATACTTTCCTTAAGATAGAATGGGGGTAGGAGTAGGGGCTCATATGCAGAACAAGTTGACCAATCAGAGAAAGGGGCAATAGGGAGGAGGAATCTTCCAAGGTTAGAAAAATGCCCAGGTAGAGTGATTGATATTCCAGAGAGAAAAGGCTGCTGATCATATTGAGAAAAGATGTCCATGGAATCAGGAGCAAAGCTCAGAAAAGAAACAAACACCGTATCACCCTTTCTTGTGGCTTAGTTATAATGAAAATACCACCTGTATCAACAATATTGAGAGCTAACAAGAGTAGATTTTAGTATTTCCAGCAAAATATGTAGTCACTTTCCTATTCAATAACAGAAAATAATGCAAGTGCTGGGGATGCCATTTGTCTTCAGAAGGGATATTAACATGCCAATTTCTTTGTTTTTGTATTTAGTGAAAGAATTAATATTTGCCAGTTCTCTCTTACTAATTATTGAGGTTTCTTCAATGCTCTCAGTTCTTGTAATAGTATGGAATGTCATCGTGAGCCATGGTATTCATCAAACCATAGCCCCACCTCCATTACAAGTATAAACATAGTTGCAAATGGTTATTTCTTCAAATGATCTCTTCTCCAGAAACAGTGAAAAGAAGTTTATGGAAAATATCTAACTATAAAGATAAACTGAAATGGAGGACTACATAACTACTTGGGACATTTAGGATTACTGTACAATCTCCAACATATTCAGGTAAAGGTAAAATTTTCCATCTAAGTCAGGAGTGGGGTCTACAAACTTATTTTTTTATTTTGATAACTATACTTCGATATAACTGATTTCCTTTTTAGTCCTGTGCATTTTATTTTCTGCATTTAAAAACATTATGCTGAAAAAGATTTATAGGCTTCATTACACTGCCAACAGGATCAATGACACAAAAATGGGGAGAAGGGTAAGAATCCCTGATTTAAATCATCCAGAATTCACCTAATAATCATACAAATTCTCATTTTACTCTGGTGGTTAGACCTAGTCTTAATGGTTAGAGAGTTTTATATAAATGGTTTTCCCCTTGGATAGATTTATTAAATATATTTCCCCTTAGATCTTAGGACTTCTCAAAGTGGGGAATGAGACATAAATTTGGCCCAAAGAGACATATTTCAACATAAAATTATAAAAAACGTAAAAAGACATATTTTGAGTGGAGATTGGGCTATTGAGAAAATCACTTTTGAAACAAAACAGTTTTATATGATAGCAGGCTTCTAATAGATGGTAACTGAAAAAGACAACAGGAAAAAAAACAGGTTGGCCAAAATGTGACTGATACTGTTAAATCATCCAAAATCATATAAAGTTTGATTTTTTTATCTTAATGGGCAGTAGAAAATATAGCTTCTTAGCCCTTGAAAAAAATCTTAGTTTTGAATTTAACCAAACTTTTTATGTTTGCTAATAAGAAATTATTTCAAGTTATACCTACTTACAGAAACTTTAGATGAAACAACCAAAATAAACATAATGTCCTCTCACTCCCCAGTATCATTATGTGAGTCACATTTTCATCTTCAGGAAGAAGTTCATGTTCAAAGAAGCTGATGAGCACAGGAAAAGTGAAAATTACTCCAGGGTATCAATGTGCATAGGTTCTCAGGGAGATTGGCTTCTTGGAGTGTTTATTAAGAGAATCTTAGATGTCTTATTGCATTTCTTGACTTCTGCATTAATAAAGTATGATTCAGCATCAGAGTTGTTTGCATCGTCAAGTTAACAACTTCATTATAGAACCAGTAAAAAGAAGACAAATCTTGTTTCTGTCACCTTCAGAGTAACCACCCATAAATCCAGTATTTTATTCAATAATAAATAGCTCTCAGGAAATTCTTAACAATCTTCTATGTCTTATTTTAAAATGTTAGTTACCAAGAAAGTCTAAAGAAGTATATGGTATAAAAAAAAAGGCCTAGAAATCTCCACTTACCCATGAATTAAAAGTACTCAAAGTAAATTTCAGTACAATTTTGTTGCCTGATTATTATTCTGGCTGTGAGGTCAAGAAAAAGGTAGCCTTAGTTTATAACGTCCGCAATGGGAGAAATTTGTTCTACCAAAATTTTAGGACTTTCTAACAATATTTTCTCTTTTTTCATTTCTTTTAATTTCCATGTGAAACAGAATGAAAGATCTATTTAAAGAAAATATCATCAACATTTGGAATTGTCTTAAAACAAGCAAATATCTAAATTTTGTCTATTTTCATGGTAGAGCAAAAAATTATTTGGCAGAGAATAAAATAAAACATTGCGAGTATGATTTTCACTGGAATCCTTTCTTGTGTCTTCCCTCTACCTCCATTAAAGCAGTTGTCATTTTAAAGAAATGCTCTAAAGTCTTTCAATAGATTTCACTGAATGTAATGATAATTATAATAATCATTATTATTATAGCAAGAATTTATATAGAGCTTTATGGTGAGCAAAGTGCTTTACATATGTTATTTTATTTGTTCCTTATCATAAGGCTGTGCAGTAAATACTATTATTAACAAATGAGGAAAATGAGGCTAATAGAGGGTAAGTGATATGCCCACAAGTCACATAGGTTTGAACTCACTGTCAGACTGATGACAAGTCCAGCATGCTGTCCTCTACTCCACCAGATGGAAGCCTAATTGGCAGCCAAACAGAGCAAGGTGGTTTGGAAACAAATACTCTACTTGAATAAGTCTTATTCTCCCCGTGCAGAATTTATTTCTAGAAGTTAAGGGAAATTGAGAAGGGACACAATATGTAGAGTACTGGAAGTAACAAAGATTGAAATTAAAATTTTGCCTCAGTTACTAGCTGTTTGACCCTGGGCAAGTCATTTAACCTCAGTTTCTTCATCAGGAATATGAGGAGTGTAGACTTGATGGTCTCAAAGTTCCTTTCCAATTCTAAAACTGTGATCTTATGAAAAAATGGGTCACTTTGCTCTGGCCACTAGAGTAATCTTTAGTGTAGGAATCATTATTTTACTACCTCCCTAATGGAGTAAACACTTAGCACCTATCTTTCTCACTAAGAAAAATTTATTCATCAAGTTTTGTTTTCTTTTCCTCTCTTTTTTTTTCCTCAGCAAAAGTAGTAGAAACTCCTTATAGTCTTGGTGTTACAAGAAAACTTTATTTACTGGCTTAAGTCATTTTTATTTTTAACATGGCTGTGAATCATTTAGGTTCCCAGATAATAAGGGCATATTGTACAGGTAATTTTCCCATGGGTGAGAGAAAAGGAGTCTGTAGCCAGAAAATGTGATGGGCAGGAAAGAGGCCATAGCAACAGGAAGCAGGGGAAGTAGCGTCCAGGTACAGTCTGATGATGTGAAGCATGAATTCAATATCTGAGGAAGTGACAGAGAGGGTCTTTGAGTCAAAGAATGACATGACAGGGAAAGAGTAGGTGGCAGGGAAAAAAAAATCTAGACAGCAAAAGAAGTGGTGGTCCGCTGGCAGAAATATGGGTAGAAAGGCAAAACAAATGAAGAAAGCAGTGAATGGGGAAAAGGAGGCAGGAAAGGCAAGAGAAAGAGGAAGATAAAGGAAGTGGAAAAAAATTTTATTCAGGTAACAGTCATACTCTAAGAGTCAGTCTTTCTAGTCTGAAAATATCATGGGACCACATATACCACGACATTTGCACAAGTAAATCTGATACATGACTTTGATTCCAAAAATAGTTTTGCTATTTCAGGGATATTTTGCTCAAACTATGGGAAAAAACAAGTAGATGAAAATATAGATTAATGTGCAGTTTAATGGATAATCCTTAGAGACAGACAAACACTGGAGATGGTCAATGAAGTGAGCAGAGAATTGGGAAAATGTACAGTGCTTTCATTGGCCTCAAGTGTCTCCCTTACAGACCTATCTTTTTCACACCAACATTTTTCTAATGATGCCACACGGCTATGAATCACAGAGTACCACAGTCTCTGAAAAATTATAATGGTGGGTCATCCAAAAGGCAATAGAGAGAATCATGGTACACATAAATAGACTGCAGCATGTTACTAACAAGGACTTTCAAACCAAAAACAGAATAAAATATATCATCAAAGAGGTCTATGATGGGGAAAAGATGGGAAGTTACATGGCAACATCATGATATGAGCAATGATCAGTCCATATGCTTCACTGATACCAATGGAATATTATTAAATCTAGAGGAAAGATCCCAGAAAATTGAGTAGAAAAATGAAAAAAAAAATATTATGTAATTTGAGTGGATCCTCTATAGAAGATTTACAAGAAGACATAAACAAAATCACACAAAATGAGAAGGGTGGATGGATTTAGAGTAGTGTTCATAGAGATTACAGAGTCATTAAAATATGAAAGTATAGGGGGCAGCTAGGTGGCACAGTGGATAGAGCACCAGCCCTGAAGTCAGGAGGACCCGATTTAAAATCCGGCCTCAGACCAAACACTTGACACGTACTAGCTGTGTGACTCTGGGCAAGTCACTTAACCCCAATTGCCTTTAAAAAAAAAGTATGAAAATATAAGTATATGTACAACAACATTTTGGGGTATGATAGGGTTCTGGTTTTGCCCCTATAGTCAAATAATAGGAGAATTAGGATAACACAATGTCAGTCACCTAGTCAAAAATCATTTATTAAGTGCTTACTATGTGCCAGGCACTGTGCTAAGTACTAGAGATATATAAAGAAAAGCGAAAATATGGGCCCTGACTTTAAGGAACATAATATTCAATGGGTACAATAACATGTAAATAGCTAGGTAAATACAAACTATATACAGAGCAGATGGAAGGAAATTGGAAGGGGAAGCGGTTCTAGCAGCCCGGGAGAACAGAAAAGGCCTCCTGCAGAAGGTCAGCCTTAAGTAGAAAGAGCTAGTCTCACCATTAAGAAGACTGGATCTCAAGTTTCACCTCTATGTCATATTGTTTCTATAGCTCTGGCAAGTCACTTAACTTCTCATCACCACTAATCAACTCTCTAAAATTATAAATTACACAGATGATGCCAATCTTCATTGGTAGAGGGAAAGTTCTTTACTGTAACTTCCCTAAAGCAGTGAAATTACAGCTGCCATCTCTACCTCCACCCTCCAAAAAAGTTATGAATATTTAATTCAGTTCAACAAAAATGGGTAAGCATATACTATGAGGAAGGCACTGTGCTAATGTGCTAGTCAGTAGAGAGATTAAAGATGAAATGAGATAGTTCCTGCCCTCAAGGAGCTGATATTCTACTGAGGGATGTAGCATGTATACAGTTAAGTAAGTATCAGGTAATTTGGGAAACAAGAAGATATTAACCCATGGACAAATAAGAAGAGGCTTCATTGGAAAGTGCAACATGAACTGAGAACTGAAGTAAGCTAAGGATTCTAAGAGGTGGGTGCAATCACAGGGGCAGCCTTTGTGAAGGTTTGGAGATGAGAAATAGAATGATAAATTCAGGGCCAGTTTCACTGGAGCATAGAATATGTAAATTGGAGTAATATGAAGTAAGGCTTAACAAGCAGAACTGTTAGGAGTTTGAAATTCTAGACTGAAAAGTAAACATTCTAACCCAGAGACAAAAGGGAACTACCGAAGACTTCTTAACAGAAGAATGACATAGTTAGGCCTGTACCTTAGGGAAATAATTTTGGCCTTTATGTTGAGAATGAATGGGGGGGAAAAGAGAGGCCAGTAGAACTCTCAATGAGGAAGTTATTGCAAGAGTCTAAGGAAGAGGTAATGAGGGCCATTAGTGTAGTGTGATAGTCTTAGAAAAGAGTATAGATTCAAGAGATATCATGAAAACAGAATTAGTAAGGCCTCACAACTAATTGAATATGAGGGGCAAAACAGATGGGATAATCAAGAACAATCTCAAGGTCACAAACCTAGATGACTGCCAAAACATAATAGTGCCCTCGATAGAAATTGGGAAATTTGGAGGAGGAAATTATTTGGAGAGGAAATAATAGATGATAACTTCCATTTTGGACCTACTGAGAATGAGCTTCCAAATGAACAAGGTGGATCTGTACAGGAGGCACCTGGCAATCAATGAGAGTTCAGAGACTAGGATTGAATTAAATCCTAATATAATCATATGATCATAGATTTAGATCTGGAAAGAAACTTAGAAGACCACTGAGTCCAATCCCTCATCTTAAAGAGGAGGAAACTGAGGCAATTTGCACAGCAAGTAGGTGTCTAAGGACAAGTTTGAACCCAAGTCCTTTCTGACCTCAAGTCCAGTGTTCTATCCATCACACCAGAAAATTTAGGAGTCACCTGCATAGGGATAGAAGTGGTCACAATCATTAAAAAGAAGAAAGACTAAGACAGATTCTTGGGGAGATACGTGTTTTTAGAAAAAGAGAGAGATGATTATTCATTCAGTGAAATCATGAACCATATATTCCATGAAATAGAAGAAATATCATTAGATGATTGCAATAACATATATGATGCAGCTCAAACCTTATATTTAATAATGATGAAAATTATTAAGTCTCTTCTTTCCATGAGAAGAAAGTCAACCCCCACCAGTGGAAAATTATGTCTATTTTATGCTCCTTGTCCACTATGGTATTAAACTGTAGCTTTGTGGATGCTATGATGTCATGTTAATTCAAGTAGCATCAGAACACATTAAATATTTTAAGATTTCTTTGTTTCAAGTATTATTTTGTTGAATTCTATTAACAAATCAAGATACTCTAACTTAAATTTACATAACTGAAAATTAATTTTAAAAATGTTTAACACAAAATATTTTAATTAAATCAGTAAGTAAATCTCTGTAGAATGGTTATGCATTTCCATTTAATTTCAATAAATATCTTATATTCATAGAATTTCAATGTTTGAAAGGAGTCCCCCAGGGCTATGGCTGATATTTATGTAATACCTTAAGGAAATTCAATAAAAACCATATCTGACTAAGAACCTCCTTTCTATGTCATCACTAACACATGCTCAGCTAGTCTCTGCTTAAGGATGCTTAGTGAGGGGGAACACGTTCTGTTTTTGATCAGCTGTAGTTATGAGAAAGTTTTGCCTTTCAGCTAGCCAAAATATGCCTCTTTGCAATCCCCCCCCCCATTTCTGATCCTTATTTTACTCCCTTGAGACTCAGCAGGACAAGTCTAATCCCTATTCTACATAAATCTTTCAAACATTTGAAGATGCCTTCTGTCTCTCCAAGTTTCCTTTTCTCCAAATTCCAACTTTACACAAATTTGAAAAAAAAAAGTTACAAAACTGCCATAGAACGTTGACTATCTTAGAATAACTTACAATCAGTGTATTAGACATTTAAAGGGATCTTCCATCCCAGTATTAGACAACTGAATGACTCAGTAACCACGAGAATTGGGGCCAGCACTTAACAAAATGGCAAGCAGAAAAAGTTTGTCTCTAGGGATCCTTCATTCCTTTTGGTAGCCTCTGCCTAGGTGCACAGAACCATTCCGCCACTCTTCTGAGTATTAATAATGGGGCCATTTCCCTCCTATCTCACTTTCCCAAAACTTATCTGTCCCTTGTCCCATTCATTTAGATTCTTTTTTTTATTTTCAAGTTGACAAAGGGGAAAAACTAATCAGATCAAATGATTCCTGACAATGTCTTAGCCAATAGGTATTATTCCTCCTGATAACCCAAGTACCTCAGCCTAGTTAAAATAGATAAAGCTACCATTCCCTTAGAAAAGAGTACAGATTCAAGGATATCATGAAAACAGAATTAGTAAGGCCATAAGGTCATAAGGGAATGAAGAGGAAGGTAATGGTGTAAATTTCATATACCTTGTCAAATGAGAGATATTTAGTAAAACAGTCTATCGGTAACCTTCAAATCATAGTAGATGATCATTCCAAATCAAGTCCACCTATGCAGTGATCCAGCCTAGCCAGTTCAATTGCCCTCACAGCCTTGATCAACCCCTTTTTGTGTGCTAGATGGGTAGGAAGGTACATTAAGCATTCTTGTCCATGAGACTACTATTTTGCATACTGAATCAATAACACATGTACTATCCCGTGATTTTCCCCTGACATGTATGGATCATTTATTATTTAGTGCATAATTGTTTAATATTTCATATTAATATTGATTATTAATTATATTATTTGACATAATTTAGCATATGATTTCTATATCATTAGTGTTTATTTCATACAGAAAAAAATGAACTCTAGAAAACAAGACCCCTAAGAGACGGGCATAAACCATGTTTATAGCCTAAGAATAAGAAGGATGATTGGAGAAAAAACCGGTAGCCACAATTCATAAGCCTCAAGAAATATCAGTCCTCACACCTTGCCAATAAATATCTAGGAAGAAGGAGATGGGAATCAAAACAAGATGAGAAACTAAGTCTAAAAGGAAATTCATGCTAAGAGTAGGATGATGAAATCAGTTTCTGAAGAGGGATTTATGGATTGTGGAGGTCTCGTCTTTTGGCTCAAGGCTTTCAATGGCTTTCAAAGGTGAGGGAACTTGGATTCCAGTCTTAGGGAGAGGAGACAATTCCACCTTCCACCATGAAGGGTAGAGTCAGTCTTTCCAGTATACCTTGAAAATCTGCTTCAGCCACAGTAAACAGGACAAAGGGGGTAATTCAAGGGCAAGAGAGAATCTAGAGCACAAGAATCAGAATCTCCAGAAGAATTTAAGAGAGGGCAGCTAGGTGGCACAGAGGATAGAGCACTGTCCCTGAAGTCAGGAAGACCTGAGTTCAAATCTGGCCTCAGACCAAACACTTGACATTTACTAGCTGTGTGACCCTGGGCAAGTCACTTAACCCCAATTGCCTAAAAAAAAAAATAAGAGAAACATGGTAAGTCAAAGCAGACAGCAAGAAGAACTGGAGGAGACAGCTGGTGAGCTAGATTGGGAAAGATCTTTGTTGTCTAAAAAATAAAAAAATCAAGCCTTCCAAATGTCCATGAAAAAGTCTATGATAAGGTCTATAAGGTAAGGTAAACTTATTAAAGGCCTAAAACTCAAGAGAACTAATCTTGGTGACTGGGGAGTAAAAGACAAGGTATTTGTCATAGTCCTTGGTTATGACCCAGGGAAATACTTTCCAAAATCATTGAGATCCCACTCCTTATTATTTGATTACATGAGTTGGTGTGTCTCCTTTAGGACCTGCCCATTTAGATCTGGTTCAGGGAATAGCATTGTTTTATTTATATGTTACCACAACATGGTGATCATGAAAACCTCTGAAGCCAATTAGCCACGTGAACTCACCCTACAAATAAAGTTCCCTTTCCTATCATGTCTAAACTTGGTTTATGTCCCACAAGTCATTTTACTTGCAGTCTCCTCAACAGGCTCTCTCTGTGACTAGAGTTGCCAAAGAAGAGTGGAATACATGAACTAACCTGACCCTGAATCATGTTAGAATCAAATGGACTTACAGAGTTTATCTAGTCCAACCTTTTCATTTTATGAGCAAGGACACCAGGACCAAAGAATTTAAGTAATTTTCTCAAAGTCACAAAGCAAACAAATGGAAACAAAGCAGATCCCTAGTGATTTAGGGAATGGCTAAAAAAAATCTGGTACATCAATATAATAGAATACTACTAAGCTACATGAAAAACTAATATAATGAACACAGGGAAGCATGAGATTAATATTAACTGAAGCAAAGAGAAGAAAGAAAAATCAGGCAAATATATATAATACCTATAAGGTGAAACAATGCTATAAAATTATGATGAACAAGGTTGACTCCCCCATAAGAAAAAGACATGAGAAATTAATCCCCTTACCTTATTTCAGAGGTGGGGGTTATGAATGTGGAACATTGTATATAAAATTAGACTTTTAAATGTGTTGGTTAATTTTGCTGACTAATTTCCCCCTTCTTTGGATCTTTTGTTGTAAGGGAGGGATTATGATGGGGAATTTTGGAGGGTGGGAGAAATAGGAATAGGGTGAGAAATGTAGATATTATAAAAGCAAAAGTTTTTAAAATCATTTTACTAAAGAAAAAAATCACCAAGTTATTAAATGGCAGAGCAAGAAGTAGCACCTTTCCTCTCTGGGTAATTTGATATTTAGTTTAGAGAATTTAAACTTTAAACACTGTAATGTAGCTTTTATTATGATATAACAATACAACTGAAAATTTTCTATTTTTATTGTGCTCCAAAAATATCACTAAAATACAGTCATACCATAAACCTAAATATATCAGATTATCAGGGTGGGTATGGACAAGGGAGTATCTTTGTCTCTTCCTGCCAAGTGAGAGTACTGATCCAAGCCACCTTGACAAAAAAAAAAAAAATACATCAAAATGCATTCCTACTCTGACTGGAAATGTTCCCATAATAAAATGTGCAGGAGATGGCCATATGGCTAAAACAAGAAGACATTCTTCTTACCACTCTGGAAAATTTGTTTGTACTATAGTTTTGTTGAGGGTGGTGAAATGTCTAATACAATAATAATAATAACTTATAATTTGATAGCATTTTACGTAGTGTTTTCATATGACTATTAGAATTACAAACACAAGGATAACTAAAGAACAAGATAACAAAAGGATGATAGATAAAATTAACTGAAATTATTTCCAAAAGTTATAAAGGAATAGGAAATCACCTGTGAGGGCCTTAAAACAGTCATTCCTATCATGTGGGTTGTGTTCCCCTGGGGAGCTATGGAATTAATGCAAGTCGTCTATGAATCCATAAGCACACCAAGAACTATCTTGGTCTTTATTTAGCTTCAATAAAATATGCAGCACTACTCAGTATAATAAACACATTAAATAAATATTGTGTCACACATTAACACAATGCAATTTTTCAAATGTATGTTGTTGTTGAGAGTAATAAAATGTAAATTAATCTAAAATATTGTAACAGATAGTAGCTTTTTGTTATGTGTTTCTCTATCAGTAGACACTAGTACGTCCACAATTATGTGGGTTCCTTCCAAAATTTTTGAGGTTCAAATAGGAATTTCACATTAAAAAAAGGTTAGAAACCACTGTCTTAAAACAACAATATATTTCTTTTTTTTAAATGAATTACAAACGGAACATACAACCTGACCTACAAATTAACATTAAGGTGACCCTGAAAAAATTAAACAATCACTAAAATTCTAAAATTAATATCAAGAATTTAATTAAATAATATGATATACAGCAGGAGAGAAAGTGTGATATAGTAAAGAATTGGCCCTGATGCAAGGGCAAGGATGTTCTAAGTTCAAATCCCAGCTTTAACATCTTGAGCAAGTCCTTTAACCTCACTTTCCCCAGAATATTTCCAAAACTATAAGTTGTAGAATAAGTACCCATCTGCCTTAGTAGAGGAAGCTGTATGCTGAGAGCTCCTTAGAACAGTGAAATCACAAGTCTGATTAAACACTCTCTTTCTCTTTCTCTCTCTCTCTCTCTCTCTCTCTCTCTCACACACACACACACGCACACACACACACACACACACACACACAAATATAGTGCAAATTGATCAGATAAGACAAAGTTCAAGATACATAATTTAGTAAGTAATATGAAGAGGTTGGGATTTTTTTAAGTCATCATGGCAAAAGGAAGAAATATACGTAAAAGTATTTTAATAAATTACCAAATATGCAAACTCTTATTTTAGAAGGGCCAAACAGAAAGAAATCAAGACTTTTTCCCACAGTATTGTACAATGATAATTGATATTCATAATGATTGCTTTGAGGCATGGCAAGATCTTAAAGTGACTTCTGAATTATTTAAGAAAGATTAAATCATATTCATAAAATCATAGAAGAGACCTTAGAGGTCATCAATCTGAAACATGAATCCCCTAGATATATAACATTATGGTTTTCTACTTATGTACTTCCACAATATCTCCAATAAGGGGTCATCAAACCTCTGCTTCAACACTTTCAAACATTTATTTTCAGATGTCAGAAACTCATCATAAAGACAAATCAAGTCACTGAATATGACTCTGTGAACACTTGAGACAACAGAAAATAATTATCAAGACATCCTCTTAAAACTTGTAATAAAAATTTTTACATTTCTCAAAACAAGATTATCTATGTTAATCCTGAGAAATCCTAAATAGGAAAGTGAGTTCACTGATGGCTTCAATATTGCATATTTTGCTGTATCCTATGGCAATGAAAATGAAGGTGGTAGACATCAACAAGATGTTGCATACTGCTAACAAGATGCCATGAGGAACAGAGCATAAAATACCACATAGAAAATAGGGTTAGCTAAAATAGGAGGGGGGCAGTTCAAGTTTGAAAAGTGTGGGATGAACACCCTGATTGCTGATATCAACAAAGTTGTAGAAGAGTCAAAGAAGACCTCAGACACAAGGAGTAGATCCTCCTTGAAGATTAGGAAAAAGAATTACACAGGAAGAGAAGGTACACATAACTTGTGATCTGTACCAATAAGGGAGCTTCTCTAGAAATGAGATCAAAGCATTAAAATGTTCTGGCATTTGGTAATGCCTGCAGGGTATATACAGCTCTTTTCTATGAGAATATCAGTTCTTCTGATCATCTTTCACCATTCTGGATAAATAGAAGTTTGTTGGAATTTATTTTCTTATTGGTGACTTCCTTCAAAATAAGAAATAAATATTCATATTATAGATTTTTGAAACAGATATTAGGGAAAAACTGTAATGACCAGCACCATAACAAATTCCACTCAGATAGCTGTCCAACTCTTTCTCTTTGATATTGAATATCATTATAATAGGTATTTGAGGGGAGCAGAATACTTTAAAAATTCTCCCATTAGTTATTCCTGATCAAGTCTCAGAGCACAAACTGAAAAGAGAGGCTCCAATGACTAATTTTCTCACTATTATTTCTCCTCAGGATTTCAGGTTTGTCTCAAAAAAAGCAACTAGAGTTTACTCAGGCTTAGTTAGTTAAAGCAGTTATAGGGCCAAACAGACCCTTAGCCATTTTAATTATTCTTCATTTCAAGCCAGGAATTTCTTAGAATGGCAATAAAACAAAAGAGTGATTACATTAAAATTAAGTAAAAAATTCAATTTCCTCCTTAACTAACCTAATAAGCAAACATTCACAATGAGAATCCCATGTTATTGTCTGTATATGACTTTGAAAGGGATGATGAAGCATCTCTCTTTCTCTCCACTTCTGGTCACCCAAACACAACCTTTTAAACTCATGTAGGATTTTGTTTTGCACTTTTACATTTAAATTTTCATGTAATTATTATAGCTTTAGTTTTATATTGCAATATCAAAGTTACACATGTGTACTATATTCCCTCCCACCAGACTGTAAGGACAATGGGGTTTGGGATAGTGTCTCATCTGTTAGTCTTAAATTTTACATCTACCTCACCACCTAGTATTATTCTTCGTATCATAAGAACTTAATAAATATTTGTTGAATTGAAATACTTCTTAAGCTCTAGAGGCTATTTCCTCAGTTGCCAATTGAGGGAGTTAGAACAAATGATCTTTTGGGGCATTTGTATGATTGTCTACTTATATACAAATAAACTTATAGATCCAGTAACAAAATCCAGTAACAGCTGACATTTTATGGAATCACTTTGTGAAAACTGACAACTGTAGCATAAATCTCATTTTAGTCCTTAATGTTATCTTACTTGAAAACAAAACAAAACAAAAATCCATCTCCTATACAAAGAATTACTTTTCTGAACTTGAGTAGAAAACCCTTTATCACCAATATGAACCAGTTGTCAATCTGTAGAACTGTCATTACTATAGGACAAAGTATCCATTCTCTACTTCACTCTTATCATCTTGATATTGCTATCCGGTTTTATAGAAAATTGGCTGTGAAAATGAAGACTTCAAGTAATTTAATAAAATACTGGTTCTGTAAACTAAAAATGCAGAACACAGGACATAGAAAGAAAGCCTCTACAATCAACTTCATTACATTTATATATGCATCTATGTGTGTGCAATATTGTATGAATGCCTGTGTAGTACTTGGGCTGTTCATTTGTTATCCACTTTACCTCTATAATACATGTACGTCATGCTTGCTCTTTAGTCAATGGCAATTTTGCTCTTGGTGTGCAAATGCTTTATGAATTTAAGGCTTATTATCACAAATGCACTAAACTAAAAAATACTGACAAATTTTCTTAATGTGTGGGAAAATGTTACAAGATTTTTGAACAGCTCTTTCAAGCATGATTTACTGCAATTATAGTACCCAGCAAATGGAATTAATTTGTTTGTGGTTGCATGGCAATTGTAGCATAATGAATTACAGTTAAATCTGCATTAAAAAAAAGAAGAGACTAAAACATGCTTGGTTATATGCAGTCCCTTTCTTGTTTGGATACAAAGGGCCTATTTCACAGCCACGTTCCTTTAGGGAAATCACTGCTAGAGAATGAAATAGTTGTTCTTTGGTTCAGAAACTGCAACTCAGAAAGAGAAAGCCATCATAGAAAAACCATGGCACAATTTTTAACATGGTAAATGTATTTTGAATTTAGACAGATCTTTGATTTATGCAAGTCTCTTGAGGAGTTCAAAACTCTTTTTCAAAGAATTCTCATCTAACCCAATTTTATTTTTAAAAATAAATATAGGTCATCTGGCATGGTGGGCTCTAGAAGGTGGGCTCACCACAGGGTTAATCATGTTCTTTAATGTTTAAGTTAGGCTCTGATTGTAAGTTTAGCAAACCAAGTTTTTAAGGCTACCCAGGTGCCCTCCATCAGTTGTGTAACTGAATAGTAGCTAAGTGAATTAATATGCCCTCTTTAACACATCTTAATGTGGGCATGGGGGAACGAGATTCACTATTCCATTGATTGCTGAAAGAAAGGCAAAGGCAAACTGACGCACAGGGTGGCAAAATAGAACTCTAAATAGGTAAAATTATTTATCTAAAGTCATACTAAGAACTGATGAAAGGAGAAGTAGAAGACATCTCTCCTAATAGCAATTCCTATTTCTGTATTCTATAATTATACCACACTGTTTCTATGTCGTGTCATATGATAAAAAGTACTGTATGACATTCAGATAATTTCATCCTTTCTGTACATCGTTAATCATATCAATAAAAATACTAACTCATTCAGCCCTAGGAGAAGACTAAGCCAGGGAATGTGAAAGCTAAGTAATGGTAATTTCCAACTGACTATAATACAATGACTAATTCCTGGCCTGAATCTGGACTTCTAAGAAATAGAACTAAGTAATGTCAACCCCTAAATACACATCCACACAAGCACATGACTACCTGGCCAGAATTACAGAGCTAGACTAGACAGAGTTGAGGTCTAAGTAAATCTCAGAATAATAGAAGAACTTAGTTTGGGTACAGCCCAGAGAAAGAGTCTTAGACTTGATTGTCTAGGAGTTAATATAAAAATAAGGTGGTCAATTTTATTAAAAAACTTTTTTAGGGATGGGAAGAGCTGTCAAGTAGGGGTGATTTAAGTTATTTACATCTAGAGCCTGCAAGAATCCATTACCAAAACTTCTGTCAAAATGGCATTCTCAATCTTAGATTGCTCAGTTGTGTTTACACAGTTAAATGCCTATCATGGCCAAGTCCTAGTTCGGTTCTAGTCATCTGGCATTAACTATGTAATAAAGGGTTAGAAAAATAAGGATGTATAAATATATGTGTAATATACACACAATTTATGTATATATCACTGATAAAATAGTGTAGACTTTTCTAATTTCATTACTTTAGAGAAGAGCAGGATGACATGTATGGTACATGAGGCCTCGGTCCCAACCCACTGAGGCCAGCATGTTGTCTAGTGAAATGAGGGTCAATCTTCTGCCTCTGTCTTTGTTCTTCTGTTTTAAAAGAAGATTAATCATAGGCTTCAACCTACTGAGTTTCAAAAGATCAGAAAAGTGAGTTTCTGGGATTTTGGTCATTTAGTCCAAGCTGGCTTTTGTAGCCAATTCAGCACCAATCTCTGAGGAGGAAAGTAGGACGTTTGGGAGTAAATTTCAGGACTCAGAGCAGTGGAAGCCAAAACAAGGACTGAGCTGGCAGTAAACCATATTTGGACATGAACTTGGAGAAACTTATTCTATGTAGAAACTGCTAAAAGTGAATCCAATCTCCCCAGAGACCAAGTTAGTATAGGACAGTGGGGTCAAATTCAAATAGAAATGCATCCCTGCAGGAGACTTAGAATTGACTTAGAAAACCACAAATTAACATTGTCTATGTTTCATTGAATTTTTACTCATTTTGTTAAACATTTCCCAATTACTTTTAATTTGGTTCAGGTGCACCAGAGAGTTTAGTCTAGGAGTGGGGAACCTGCACCTCAAGGCCACATGTGGCCTTCTAGGTCCTTGGGTGTGGTTTTTTGACTGAGTCCAAGTTTTACAGAACAAATCCTTTTACTTTTTGAATTTGTTCTGTGAAGTTTTGATTCAGTCAAAGGGCCACACTTGAAGACCTAGAAAGCCATATGTGGCCTCGAGGCCACAGGTTCCCGATCCCTGATTTAGCCAATTACTTGAGCCATGAGTTCAAAATTTCTGAATAGGAGAGAGTATGCCCTTGAGATGTGGTAAGGAAATGTTCGTACTTTTGTTCGTCTTATATTTTTGAAGTAAATATCCTGTTGTAAAAGATAATTAATGTTAAGTATTAAGGGAAATTGGGGTACTAACTGATCACACGGCTCCTAACATTTAGGGAAACAAATGGGGAAAGCTCGAGCCTGTGATGGTATAGAGCAGGTATCTCTAGGCCCTCAGAACCTGCATAGCACCCTGGAGGGGCAGTTCCACTCTAATGAACTGAAACAAATTCACTACACTTTAAAAAAAAATTCTTGGATCTTAGTGCATTATTTTTCTCTTATAACTATAGCAGAAATTTCTAATCTCACAGAATCCTCTAAATTTATAAAATATCACTTAATTGTATGCTTGGTATATGTTTTTACAATTTTTTCTATTCTATTATTATTTCTATTATATTTTCATGTTCTATTAGTGGCAAAAGATATTCTTTGTTAGAGTCTTTGCTTGTTCATATGATCATAGATTTAGAATAGAAAGGGACCTTCAAATCCAAGTAGTCAAGCCCCCTCGTTTTCCATATCTGTTTGCCATTCTCCCCAGCTATAGCATTCCTACACATAAACATATCCTTTCCTACAGAAATTGGAATGTTGTCATAATCTTGAACAGCCACCCCATCCATATAAAGGGAGAAATGTGGAGGGAGGAAAAGTGGGCTGGAGTTGCAGTCAGGTGCTTGGCTGAAGTCCCATCTCCAACATTTACTCCCTGCTTGGCCTTGAGCAGATCACAGAGCCTCTCCAGGCCTCAATTTTCTCATCGGTAAAATGAGGGGCTGGGATTTGTAACCTCTACAATGCCTCAGAACTCTACAATCCCAGCCTCTCTAACTTCTTTAAATTGTCACTAGCCAGGATCCCAGTTTTACATAAAAGTACAATGAACGTACACTAAAGCATGACACAACCCCCAGTCATGAATCATAGTCTCTTGCATTAAAAATAAAAACTCAGAAAATTACACAAAGCAAATCTTTATACAAGATTCCAAAGTAGATTAATCAAAAGGAAAACGAACTTGAAATCTGAAGGGCAAACCAATCTAATAAGACAGTGGCAGAGGCAGTAGAATACAATTCAGGAATGGTAATTCCACCTATCCCAGTTTGGGAAGCCAGCTGTTTTTAATTTTGTAAATGAATGTAATTAGAAGTTTGGTTGCCACTCAATGTAAGCCCCTTATCTACAGGGATCATTTTTCCCTTTAAAATGCATGGAATCTAAATAGTTTTCTAAAAAAAAAAATCATCTACTAAATCTGATAGCCAGTTTCCTCATTTCTCTGATCCCTTTTGGTAATGTCCAAGTGATTATCAAAAGTTTAATATTTAAGTGAGACTAATTCAATTCATTCACTCAACAAGCATTTAGTACCTGCCTGGGACAGTGCTAGACACTGAGGATAGAAAAGTAGAAATTATAGTAGTCCATCCCCTCAAAGAGCATACATAAATACTTAACTCTAGTAAAAAGGATGCCGACTGTTTTAATCCAGCAGTTAAAAACAAACAAGTTCCTAATGAAAAGAGTGCTGGAACGTTAAGGGAGAAAAGCAGGTCTGAATCAACCATATGCCCGACCACAAATAAATGGCAACAAAACAAATAAAATAAAATGTCTAAGCTCACTTCCAACTCTAAAATCTCACACCTCCAACCCTGCACAGGGCCTTGAAAAATACTAATATTTATTATCAAGTAACAACACAGCTCATTTTAATATAACATACACCCAACTAGCTGGTAAGAAACACTAATCTCGGGGCAGCTAGGTGGCGCAGTGGATAGAGCACCAGCCCTGGATTCAGGAAGACCTGAGTTCAAATCTGGCCTCAGACACATAACACTTACTAGCTGTGTGACCCTGGGCAAGTCACTTACCCCCATTGCCTAACCAAAAAAACAAAAAACAAAAAACAAAAAACAAAGAAAAATAAAAAATAAAAAAAGAAACACTAATCTCCAAGAAAACATATATTTAATATCTGCACCCCAGTTCTCCACAAATCCATGAAAAATATAGTGTTTCTGGCCTTCAAATGCCTTTAAACTAATTGCAAGAGTATCTTACATTCTTTGCCACATTCTAATTGTTTCACCTATCTTCCATGTTTAATGACCTTGTGCATAAATGATAGTAATCTACAGAAATTCTGAGAAACACCAATGGGTAGAGGTAGCACTAGAGAAAAAAATGCTGCCCTAGGTTTATCTGCCCCTCTATCAACTTTCCCCATCTTTGGCACCTGACTCAATTCCCCAGTTGTGCCAACCTATTTGCTCCCAGTGCCCAGAGTCCAACCAATGATGAAATTGAACTACTTTAGAATGGGTTACAGAAAATAAGAGAACACCCAACCCACTAATCCACTCCCCTACACACACACACACACACACACACACCCCTCTTCAGGGAAATTAAAAAACATAGGTAAGCTTCCTACCTTACCTATGCATATAACTGGCCTCAATATGTCTTATTTTATACATTGTTGTATTAAGTTCTACACATTATTGTCCAGTTGTATTAACTAAGTAAACCTTACATAAAACAATGAGGTCTTCAGGATAAACCTCAGGCTTTACTTCAGGACCAAGGAAACATTTAACAGAGAGGGAAATTAACTGGATAGTCTGAGGGGAGACAATAGACCTGAGGGGAACATCGAGATCAAGAAAATCAGGTATCTAATTTATACAATCTTTCTTTTCTGCGGTGCTCAGAAATCACCTTAACTCAAACTCATTCAAGTATACCATCTCTCTGTATTTAATTTCATGTTTGAAGTCACATAAAAGTAATGAAGCTTGCCAAGCAATCTTACTTTAAACATATTCTGAAAGAGTGAGAGAAATTTCAGGTGAGGCTGTTCTCTCAGTGTCTAAATGCCTCCCTTGTCTTATAATAATGACAGTTCACCTTCACTCCACTTTGTTTGAAGTGGCTGTAATCTCTTGTGCTTCAGGACCCAGAATGGCTTCACAAAAGCTTCAAGGAGTTACAGTTCAAAGTGGAGAAGAACAGTTTTCTTTTTCTAAGTTTAAAACTCATGAGGCTTCTTAATTTAGATCTGGATTTCTATCTTCTGGGCTCCTATATTCTTGAACAAACACCTACGTGTTTCCAGGGGAAAGTAACTTAAAAGGGCTCATAAGAATCTTAGCTAGGACATTTCTTCCAAGATATAACCTTCTAATAAGGGTCACAGGGTAAGTAGCAGGTCTCCTAGGATGCAGAAGAATGGGGGTCCATCCATGCATTTATTCTTAATCTTCTGTTCTGCCTTTTATTCCCTGTTTCTATCCATCTCTGCCTAGCACCTCCCTACCTCATGCTTGTCTGCCATTTTGGAAAAGGGGGTGCTGATAAAAAGGAATTTATTTTTCCTCTTCCTTTTACTTTGAGCAAAAGGAGGGCAATCATAGTGGTCAATCTTAGTCTATAACACTATCTCTACTCACAAAATTTTTGTTGGCGGGGGGGCAAAAAAGGGAAGGAAAATAATAGGGAGGTGGCTGGACTCTTCCTTCATAGAGTATACTAAATCCAACTGAAGTTAAGCCTGCCATCAGTTACAACATAAAGGCAAAACAGTGTTGGTCTAGGAGCTGGGAAAATTTGGGTTTAAATCCTGCCCAACACTTCCTAACCCATGGACACTGGACAAGTCCCTTAACCTTTCACAGCCTCAGTTACCTCATCTATAAAATGGAAATAATAATAACTACTTCAGAAGGCTATCATAAAGATTAACTATGATGGTGTACATAAAGTCTTCAAGAATTCCAAAGGGCTATCTAAATGGGAGCTGTTGTCATTCGACTGGAGGATATGACATAATTTTGTGAAGAAGGAAAATATATCAGGGTACCTGGTATGTCTCCACAGAGCAGCCTACAAGGCTTCTGCAGCACTGATCCCTTCTGAACTACCACTTAACATTCAGATGTTTAAAAAAAGGTTAAATTGACAGGGTTGTATGGTGGAAGAACCCTGGCTCTGGAATTAGATAGGCTGAGTTAAATCTAGGCCCTTCCACTTGTCAGTGTGACATTGGCCAGATTCTGAACCTCTGTTTTCTCATTTGTAAATAAGGGGGTTAAGCTATATGGTTTCTGAAGTCCTTTACAACTCTATAACCCTTTGGGAGATGGTGAGGTCTAAGAACTGTAACTGGATCCTAGGCATTCTTTTTTGTTTTGTTCTGTTTTGTTTTGCCAGGCAATCAGGTTAAGTGACTTGCCCAGGATCACACAGTCAGTGTCGAGTGGCTGGTGCTAGGGCCAGTGCTCTATCCACTGTGCCACATAGCTGCCCCTGATCTTAGGTGTTCTTAACATCAGCAGCTCTCTTCTGCTGTCCAGGACAGTGTCCAAAAGCAGGGAAGTATCAAGGATGGATTAGAGATGATTATCTGATAGCAAAACTGTTATACAAGTCAGTATACATTAGGTTCCTGATATGTGCCAGACACTATGCTAATCGTTGGCTGCCACATTGTACTTTATGGACTAAATCCAGCTCACAGGGTCAGCACAGTTCTGTACTGTGGGAAATTGGTCTTTTTCATTTTTTTTTTCTTCCTGAAAGTGAACTTTACTCCAAGTTTATATATATATATCCATATTTATTAATGGAATCCTTGCTAACCTTAAGGGAGAGTTATAATAGTATGCTATAGGACTCTACCTTAGCTTATTCTGCCCAGTATTTTTGTCAGTCTCTTCAAAGAAATGCATAGAAAAATAACACGAAGTTGTGAGAGTTGTCTGAAGTTGAACTATAAGTCAATGTAAGTCAACAGTTGGATACAGCAGAGAAATAGCATGTTGCAATCTTGGTTGCCTTTAGATTGTGGCAGTGATGATGATGATGATTGATGATAGCAGCCAATATTTATATAGGACTTAAATGCTTGCAAAATACTTAACCCATATTATTTCTGTTAATAGAATCATAGTGACCAAAATAAAGGATAACATACTGCCTCTGCTCTCTGTTTTAGTCAGAGAAGACCTGGAGTACTGTTTTCAGTACAAGTGCTACATTTGAGAAGAGATGTTGAAAAACTGAAGGGTGACTAGACTTCTAAGAAGGAACATAACACCATGTTACATAAGAACTAAATGAAGCAGCTGGGGATATTTAAACTGGGGAAGATTTGGTGGAGTATAAGGTTTTCACCTTTAAATATTCGAAAGGTTGTCATGTGGAAGCAGATTAGATTACTTCTGCTTGATTCCAGCATGTGGAACTGGGGTCAGTAATACATAGGAATTATCAGCAGGGAAGTAAATTGAGTTTAATATAAAGATGAGGCTGTATGATTATTTGAAGATGTTGAAGAGATTCATGATTCAGGCACCTGGTCTAATCCATAAGGTTCCTCCCAAATCAGTTCTATTTTATTAACTGATTGATCAGAGATTTTATACTAAACGTAAAGGGCACCAAAAATTGAATAAGTCTATGGGGATAGAAGCCTTGCCAAAAAGGGGGTGTTTTTTAAAGTGTTTTCACAGTTTCGATGAAGAAAATGCCATCTGTGCCTCTCTGCACATTATTTTTAAACTTAAAATTTACACATTGTATTTACAAATGTTTCTGTTCTCAGGTTAATGTGAAGAGCTCTTGTTGGATGTTTATAGAACTGAATTATAACTAGATAAATATAAGAAAGCTAGACAGTGATTAATAATATATAAAGATGAATTGGAATCTGCATCTCCAGTATTGGCCTAACATCAAGTGTTCAATTCCATTTCTCTAACAGAATTCTGGACATAACTCCATTAATGTCCTGTACTTTTTTTCCAAACTAAAAAAAATCCCAAATTAAATTTAACATTTTCCTATTCCAAAATAGGATCTTTCTCCAAATTCTCTACTTCTATTACTGCCAGCACCATTTCACTGGTCATCCAGGCTTCTAACCTCAATCATCTTTGACTCATTACCTTCTTTCCATCTAAAACATGATAATAATAGCTTTTTATATAGTGCTATGTGCCAGGCATTGTGCTAAGCACAATATTACTTCATTTGAGCTTCACAACAACTGTGGGAGGTATATGCTATTATTATCTCCACTATACAGTTGAAGAAACTGAGGCAACCAGAGGTTAAGCGAATTGCCCAAGACCATACATCTAGTATGTTCTTGAAGCTGGATTTGAACTCAGGTCTTCTTGACTTCAGGCCATCTGTTCTATCCCCTGCTTCATCTCTTTAAATGTTTGTCTTTATTACAAAAGTCATCATAAGGAATAACAATTACTATATTATACTATAGTATAGATGAATGAGGCATTACCATCTAATTTTAACATTTAAATTCTCTGGGGATATGCATGGTCTATAAGGTGGTTTATAGATTCAAATGGGCTACATATATACAAATTTAATTATTAATATCTAAGTCTATGTAAATAACTTGCAAGTCATATTTAAATTACTTGTCCACTTTGAGAAATCTGGATGTGGCACTTGGAAAAAAATAGTGGAGAATATTGCCATAATTGCTAAAGGATAAGTATAGTTTCATAACTATGTTCTAAATAACTATCAATGGCATAAACATTTATGATACTTTACTATTCAAATCACAAGCCTTCCAAAACCTATGGTTCTTCTCCATGTCCTCCTGTGAGTTGTCCACAAAGAATGTCCCTAATGCTTTGGCTGTTTCTAGGCAGTATGTGAAAATGGATAGAACACCAAATTTGGAATCAAAGGACCTGTATTCAAATGTCCCCTCTTCTATATGCAACTTGTATAATCCAAGGCAATTCAGTTAATTTCCCTGGGCCTGAGTTCCCTATTATCCTGTATATATGTCATTTGTATATAGCTGTTTGTATGTTGTCTCCCCAGATTTGATTATGATCAGCTTGAGGGCAAGGATTTTTTGCTTTTCTTTGCATCTCTAGCACTTGGCACAGTGCCTAGCACATGGTAGGTTATCTGATAAATGCCTGTTGATTTGATTTGTTCACTTCACCCTCTATGGGGATTATCTCTTTCATTTTGGCTCTGCCTAGACATCCTCCAAGACAGTGACAATTATTTTTGGTCAATCTCTCCACCATCCCTCTCCTTCTCCATATGCGCGCGTGTGTGTGTGTTCTATGTTTTATGTGTTAGCTGGATGCTAATAATCAAATAATTCATATATCAAGAAATCTAGTATGACCTTAAAGTATACATGATAGGATCTTTGTTGGAAAGGAATCTTTAAGGTTATATTTTGAAAACCTGAGTCAAACCCGGTTTTGTAATCCCTAATTACAATCAGCTCTTATTATTCCATACATTTCAGTCAAGTGCACTACTATGAAGATATGCTTTACTGCCGAAAATTGTTCACTCTTCATATTCTCATAATGGATACCTTTAATATGTGTGTGGCACATTCTAATAGAGGTTTTATAGAGATTAGAAATTAGGAATAGGTTTTGGTAATTGCTGATGCCCTTTCAACTACCTATTATCAGTAATAGCATTTGAGTTTATACTCATTACTTGTTATCTTCCCATCTAAAATATATTTAAAAATCTATCCCATTTTCTTTATTCTCTCCTGTTTATAGTTTCACACTGAGGTCAAAGACGACATTTTATTTCATTCTTTTTGTTGCAGATTCTTCTGTTTGTACTTAGACTAGTTCAGCCACTTTTCCTTGCTTTACCTTAGATACTATTTCCATTTCCTTATATAGCATATCAGAAATGTCTAAAAACAATATTTCCTCCCTCTGGACTTGTGTCAAGCACCCAACGTAACAGTGATGAACGTATTTGGTGAGCTTAAATCCTAGTTTTAGGCCTCACCTGGTGCTAACTATCAAAGGGCGCCTGAAAAGAGGTTACAGGTTGCATTTATCAAGGAATATTGTATGATCTTAATATTCTTGAGAAACTCCTTGTTGAAGAATTGCCTTTAGATTTACTATACTGAGTCAAATGCTTTTTTGTAATCAACCGACAATAAACACCTTTAAGTCCATCCTTCCTTTGATTGCAAGACTGCGGTCTGTTGTAGAGAATCATTTCAAAAATCTGCTAGTTTCCATATTTCATTTTTATCAAGGACCACAAAAGATACATAAATTATTCTCAGATATGATAAAGGTTTAAAAGCAGGTATATCTGTTCATAGCTATTAGTTATCATAATTACCTCGAAATAGGTATGATTTTCTCTGTTCTTTTGTTATTTTCTCCTTGCTGATAAAAAGGATAAATAGAATCCTCAATACTTTCAAGATATTATCACCTCTATTACAACTTCTTTCCATGAATACTTTTTTTTCAGTTCAGACAAGATTAAAGAGGAAATTTAACACAAAAAGAAAGTTCTTCAAAAATAGCTTTTACAAGACATGGGCATTTTAGTGAATTACAAGCTCAACATGAGTCAATGGTATGCCAAGACAGCCAAAAACGCTAATGCCATACTGGGTTGCATTAAGGTAGGCATAGTGTCCGGTGTTAGAAAGGATGGGCTCTAGTCTGCTTTTGTCAGACAATCTGTAGTGCTGCATTCAATTCGCAGCACCACTTTTTAGAAAGGACATAAAAACAAGCTAAAGTGCATTTAGAGGAGGGAGATCAGGATGGTAAGGAAACTGGATACCAGGCCACAGGAGGATTGACTGAAAGAACTATGTTATGTTTCACCTGCTAAAGACAAGGCTTGAATGGATCAGAATGACATCTGATTTTTGTTTGTTTGTTTTTAGAATGCCATTGTTAAAGAATTGTCATATGAAAGGGAAATTCAAATTGTTTTGCTTGTTCCCTGAGGGCACAGTGAGGAATCAAGGGTAGAAATTCGCAAAAAGGCAGATTTAGGCTTGATGTCAAGTGAAATGAGTTATAGCTGGAGATAGTGGGTTGCACCTCACTGGATGTCTTCAAAGAGAGGCTGAATGACTATTATTCAGCAGTGTTGTAGAAGGGAATCTTCATTAGGTACAACAAAAATAAATAGACTCTGAGGTCTCTTCCAGCTATGAGTTTCCATAATAATACAATTCAATGATTAACTATCATGTCTGATGAGATTGGATAACAAAAAGAATACCAGCAGATCTGTCATATTTCACATCTGTTTATTATGCTCATTTTTTATCTACAAATGTTTGGGGGATGAGAGAAATTCATCTCATCTCATGATAAGTTTTCTGCAGGCTCACTTTCTTGATCTCTTTTACCTTTGTATGAGGTTTTACTCTTCATTAGTCTTTCTGTCAACCTCACAATTATTTACAAATGAGTTTGGCTTACAAATGAGTGTTACTTTTTGCTGTAATATATCTCTAATTTAGAAGGCTATGAAGTCTTTTCTGGCTATCAGCCTCTCTAGTCTTTCAGCATCCCTATAACTAATATGTATCCCTTGAACTTTAAAAAAAAAATTAAGCATATCGATAGTCTTAACTTTCATCCCTTACTGATTTGTCAGCCCTTGACATCTTCTTTAAACAGTATGGGTTAGAGCAATTATAAGTATTCACAGTGCACTCTTCTCATTTTTAGCCTTTCTTCCAAATTGGTATGCACCTTGACTTGTACTTTAACCAGTCAATGGCCTGATTGCACACGTGTAACAAATTTTGCAATGACTGTCTGTAACCAGTTACATTCTACCTGTTCAGATGGGCAATTTCTTTTTTTAATGCTTATATTCAGTATACACCACATCCAGTGCCTCTACTTTTGAAGAAAGCATTCATGACATGCAGGCATGGGGTTAGTCAATACATTACAAGCCTTTGACCTTTCGTTTCTTGATCCTGAAACATGTTTCTTATCATTTTCTATTCTCCTCCCCCATGCATGCTTTCATATTCAAGTCACAAAAGAAGAAATCAGAGGATTTTATCAAGTATTTCAAAAAAATATTTTTTTATCCTTTATAATGAATATGCTATAGTTATCTTTATAGTGGTATATTTCCTCACGCTTATTATGATTAGTGACAGGCAATATGATCAAATGCCACAAGAAGTAATGTTTCTTTCATTTTAGTACACATATGATCAAACTAACTTTACCAACTTCTTCATCTGTTTTCTCCAACAAGACCCCTAATTAGCAATAAATTCTTTATGTATTCTGGTTTCAATTATAACAAGCTGCGATTTCCTCCACTAACATGTAAACTCTCTGACCACAGACAAAAATCACAAGAGTACCAACTGTGAAGCTAACTTTTGTTCATAATTGTTGAGCCATTTGATTCTTAGAACTTTTTCCCCTTTTTCTGTTACTCTGCCACCATCCCTTTAGAATCTGCAGGAATAATACAGGACTATAGGCCATATTGTACATTTGGCAGGTTACCATAACTCAAAAATTCAATTGTTGGCCAGCCTTCTAGGATTGGCCTTCTCTATACTTAGCTAGGCTATGTTTTAGACAGAGGACTAATGAATCCATCATTGCACTCTGGTAGAACCTACTTGAGTTTGGACTCTACTGGTATATCCTTGGAACTAGGAGTCACTACCAAACCATGATGATGCATCTGAGTAGAATTCATGAGTGTTTCAATATATGTATATGATCATGGAATTGTTTATATGCATGCATATATCTATATTTGTGTATATTATATAATATACATGTGTCAAGAACTTTGAATTAATACATATTGGTAACTCCCCATGAGAAAACACCCTCTACAAAAACAGCAAAGCAGACAGTAAGTTATTTAACTTACATTCTTAGAGAATTATCTGGGCTACTGAGATGTTAAGTGATTTGCCCAAGGTCACAGAGATAATACGCATCAGAGGTTAGAGCTGAAATCAGGATTTCCTCACTTGAACATAAGCTCCAGGATGTATGTTCTATAAGGAAAACTGCCTTGTGTACGTGTTTGTGTGTGTGTGTGTTAGTATGCATAATGGTAGAATGGAAATCAGTCATCAATCGTGTCAGTTATTTAGTAAACCATGTTGCTCACTTTCTTATAGAACTGGAGTATGAGGTCATCCATTCTGTCCATTCTAACCAGAACACTGTAAAAGTTTCTCTTGATAATATCTAAATAACTTAAGTCACCTGATATCTATGGAAGAAAAACAGCAATAGTGACAATTCAGTTGATTAGGAGGCTGAGTGAGTGAAATGGTCTGTCAGCGATGCAGTCATCAGCATTTTCCCAGCTATTGATCGTGCAGTGTAAAGACTGTAGTTTACTTCATGCATTTTACTGACCCACAAATGTTTGCTAATAGAACCAAGGCATGGTGTCTTAACTTCTCCCTTCTAGCTACTGATGAAGACAAAGGGGAGTGGGAATAATCAATCTGTGGTTGCCTTATCACTGCAGTGTTTAGTTTCTCTTTAAAATTCCATTTGTTTGAATGAATATAAACCACTGGACCTGAGAATTGAGAGACTGATTAAAATAGTTAATTAGAAATATTTAATTTTTTGAAGCAGGACAAGTTGTACACAGAAATACCATTTATACGCAGCTAATTTTCAGAAAACTGCTATGTTAGATAAAAGGTTAATATTGTGAAAAGAAGGAAGTGATGTTTTGTTTTCTTATTTAGTCTTAGTTATTTCAAGACACATTTAGAACAGAATAATGCTTACTTGACAAATGATGACAAGGCAGCAAGAATAATTAGAAAAAAGTTCTGCTTCCTATAGCAGCAGTAGCATGACATAATTGAGAAAGCACAAGCTGCATTGTCACCATGACCTGGGTGCAAGTCCTACCCTGACATATAATGACTGTGTGACCATTGACAAGTCATTTAAAGACAGTTGCACATCTATATTGATATGTAGGTGAAACTAAATGTCTAGACCAAATAAATAAACCATATGCCCAGATCCCTACCACCAAAGGGCACTGGTAACTGGCTTTCTAGTATAATATAATCTCACTGGTGGTATGGTTTGGAAATGCCAGGTTTTTTTTTTTTTACTGACGTCCTATGTTTAAACATGTAAAATAGTCATTAATATGGCCCAAGTATATGATTGTGTGGAACAAGGATGCAGAATTATAACAATTATTACTTTACATATGACAGCCAAAACATTTTGCTCCAGTTCACACTTAATACAATAAACATTTATTGGAATACAATCAACCAGTACACTGAAATAACCATAATTTTCTGCACTCTATATTTAAAAGGAATTCTTACTTTATTGCTTCAAGGATGTATGATTTTATTTGTATGAATTCTCCCTTAGACTTGTACAATAACCAATTTCAAAATCTTGAGAACAATACAGAGCCAGTCCATTCCCCTATATATCCTGCTCCTAAAGTACACTAAAATGATAAATAATGGACTTCAAGACGTTGAAGTTCCTTCTCAATCATCAGATATCAAATTATGATCAGCATAATGAAAATGCATGGCATTTTATTTCATTCTCATTCTTAGAAAAATAGAGCTATTTAATGGCACATATGGCAATACATTTAAACAGAATGCTCTAATTCAAGTAATAGAGCATGTTATTTTTCAATACACTAAACAAATTATAATTTCATTCACTTCTTGACAAAGTGTAATTCATTAATAGCAAACATTATTATTTAGTCCAATAGAAATGGTCTATTTTCACCAGCACATATTAAGAATAAAACATTTCAAATGCATATATTCAAGCTAAAGTAAAAGAGGGAATTAAACTATCTTATTTACTTGGGACAAAAACCAACAATAATAGCATACTTTAAGTGGATTATTTTAAGCAATGAAATTCAGGTAAAATTTAGGTTACTTTGTTTATACTTGAATTATTCAGATTTCTTCTCTATACTTCACTTTGACCATAAAATTTGTCCAGTTAGATTTTTTTTAAACCAAACAGATTTGTATTACCAAGGCAGAGTGGAATATGGCCCAATATGAGGACAAAATTCAAAAAGTGGAGACCAGTATTTAATAAAGTAAAAACAGTACTCAGAATAAGTTGGATCATAAAATATAGGATCCAAGAGGGTCCCCCACCACCGCAACTACCCTTAATACATTCAGGATAGAATAGGCTTTTATTATTTTATTTCTAGATTTAGTTCTGAATTACATTTTGTCCCACCACACCCCAGAAGTAGGCCTACTGCTCATTTAAGGTACTTCATCTACCAATGTCTTTAAACTCATTTCCTTGACTCCTTGAAACCTTATTTTAATGATCATTCCCTCTCTAACTTTGATATTCATTCATTCATTCACATTCTCTCTCTCTCTCTCTCCCTCCCTCCATCCCTCCTTATTCCTTCTCATCTGCCAAAAAACACACATCCACTCTCTCTAATTCTGGAAAAAAGAAAACAATTTTTTCCTTGACCTTTCTAACCCACTTACCTAATATTTTATTGCTTTCTTGGTAAATTTCTTGGAAAGACTGTCTACAAATCATGTTTCCTCTTCCTCAATTTTCAATTTCTTTCTTCAATCCCTTGTTAATATGGTTTCCAAAAAATTCAACTTGAATAGCTTGCTCTCTCATAAGGCCACCAATAATTTTCTAATTGCCATGTATAATGATACTGTTTCAATCCTCTTCCTCCTTCACTTCTTAGATGCATTTAACACAGTTCACACTGTTACAAAATAATCCTCCTTTGGATTCAGAAACAGCATATTTTTCTAGTTCCTCTCTTTCTAGCTGTCCCTTCTCTATTCCTTTCATTGAATATATTCTTTTCTTAACCCCTTAATCTTGAATGTTCCCCAAGGGTCTTTTTTCTATTTTCTCTCCTCTTTATATGTTTTCTCCATTGGCAATATCATTAATTGCTATGTTTTCAATTACTACCTTTTTGCAATAAATCCCAAATCTCTACTTCATTAATACCTTTTATAAATTCTCCATTTCCAACTGCTCACTGGAAATCTACACATGATCAGAACTAGTAAATCAAAAGCAACATAAACAAAATGAAACATTTCACCTATCCACTCCTCCTAACTTCAAACAATCAACTTGTATTTAATAAGCACCTACTATGTGTCAGACACTGGCCAAGGTGCTGTTCATACAGGTGTTCATACAAGAATGAACCTTCACTATTTAAGTCTATGACACATTCAGACCTTATTTCCCACATTCAAAACTAAAGTATCATTTTTGAATCTTTCCTTTCCTTAAATTATCATACTCAATTACCAAGTTCTATGACTTCCACTCTGGCAAGATCTCTCATATTTGTCTCCTTTTCTGTATTCTTTCTGTCAGTACCATAGAACAAGTCATCATAATTGTCTAGATATTTTTCTAAATTAATGAAAATAGCTTCCTCACAAGACTTCCCATCTGTGTATTCTTATGTTCAATTGATCCTTCATCCTGCTAAAAATCATAATTTTTCTGATGTATAGTTCTAGCCATGACACACCTCTACTCAGAAATCTTCAGATTTTTGGCTCCTAATTATCTAGTATTCTTATTATCATGGCACTTGAAATATGGTGTCATCTTGTTTTGACAATCTTATCTCATACTACTTTCTACTGTGTGCTCTGATCAAACTATCCTACTTGACACATCTCTCAATAATTCCATATACTTTTCCTGTCTCCCTGACTTTGTTCATCTGTTCCCTCTCTATGTTTACCTATTGAATTCCTATCTATACTCTGAAGTTCATTTCAAATGCCACCACATAAACATTTCCCTGATTTTCCATCATTAATGATATTTTCCCTCTAAATTCAGTATTTTATTTACATTTCCATAACACACTTATCATATAATTTTATGTGTAAGGTATTATTTATTTGTGTCTTATTTCCCTATGAGACAGTAAGCTCTGGGTAGGTAAGAATCAAATCTTATCTAAACTTTATATTTCCTCAAATGCTTAGTTCAATGTTTAAGTACAGTAGGTATTTAGGTACTTAATATAGAATACTGTGATACAAGAAAAAAAATACCCACTGATTTGTTGTCATAGGACATAAGTTCAAACACCAGCTATGCTACATACTTGGGTAATCGATTTCACTTCTCTTGCCTTCCACTTCCTGATCTGCAAAATGAAAGGATTAAATGAGCTCTAAGTTCCCTTCCACACCTAAATCTATGATTCTATGATCCTATGTGCTGACTGCTGGATGTTGAATGATCACAAAAGATGGCAAGAACTTGAGAAGGAAACAGTAAGGAATGTAGTCTTGCTCAACCATAGAGAATGAAAAGGGGGAGCTAACATATAATTAGCCTGGAAAGGTAGATTGGAATCAGGTCTGATGGACTTTAGATGCAAACATAGGAATTCATATTTGGTGCTAGAGTTAATATATATTTTGTCAAGGAGCCTAGACTTCAGCTTTTAGATGATGATGAGCCACAGAAAAATGGTTGGCTGAAATGGCAATGTCCTCAATATTGTGCTTTTGGGAAGATTAAACTGGCAAACACGTGAAAAAAAAATGGCTGTGGAAGAAACTGGAGTGATAGGGTATAGTTAGCAGATTATTAAGATTGTCCAAATGAGAGGTAATGAGAACCAGGGCTAGGGAGGGGGGTGACAATAGAAGCTCTCTTGGATTCTTATATGAGAATTTATAAGGTAGTAAAGGCAAGGAGAACTTTTGGAATTTCCTTCTCTGAAGATTGTCTCATTAAGGATGCATTCTTCTCTGGCTGCAACACCAGTATGTTTTAAGCATGCTTCTGGCTGAAAGCAAAAAAGATGGATTAAAAGACTGTTGACTACACCAAGTTCTTCAAAACCCTGTGATTCCATGCGACTTTCTATGTGTGCAAACAATGTACATTATTGATTCCTCAATGTATTCATTTCAACACCTCCCAAAAAATCCATTAAGCTCCTGTGATCTACTGTGCTAGCTGCTAGAGATACAAAGATAAGAAACTCATGGTCTCTTACCTTGAAGAAGTTATGATTTATAAGGGGAAATGACACATATACATACATAATTAAAATAAAAACTATAATATAATTTTGTGGGAGAGGTATTATGAGAAATTTGAGAACTTAGACATCACTTATAGCTGGGGGAAGAGGGAAGTGAATGAAGCAGACTTATAAGATGAGGACTTGAGATAAGTGTAGAAAAACTACATGCAATTATTCCAAAATAGTCCATGCAGAATTAAGGTACTAACCATCCCTTTCCCCATTTCACAGGTAAGCTATAAGAATCTGAAATGTTATACGCATAAACTCATGACACAAACAGGCTTATAATTCAGGGACAAGACATTGCAACATTTGAGTAGGGTTTTTAAGCCTGTTTTCTGCCAGTATATTTAACTTAGTTATTACTGGGATAAAGTCCAGAATGTTTGTGATATTGGAGGGAGAAGGGGAAGAGACATTCACAGTGACACATTGGACTTGGTGCTTACAGTTTCTAATTTTAACTATTGGTCTGTTTGTTGCTTTACTCTCTGCCTGAGAAAGCACATCTGAATACAGAGTATTCAATAACTATTCCAAAAATATATTCCATTCCTTCTTATTTTTCAATACTCAGTAACATCTAATTGTCCATACTTAATGCAGCAAATGATGAACTGAAGTAATCCAGTTCATTCTTGACTCAGAACTAGGAATAAATGAATAAAAGAATGAAATATTTATTAAGTGCTTGCTACATGCAAAGCACTGTACTAAACTGTAGGGCTACAAATAGGAAAAAGACAATCCCTCCTTTCAAGGAGCTCCATTCTAAAGATAGAGATAACATATACAGAAGGTTTCGATGGCAAATCAGAAGGAAAAGTCTCAGGGTCCTTAGGGTGCAGTGACAAAGCAGATGTTAATGCCTCTTTAATGTCATTTCCACTGGTAAAATCACATGACTTACGACACTGAACCTTTGGACAGTATCAAGCATTCTTATAGAAAGAACTTTCTGGATCTTTGGTAGCTATAACTGTGGCACCTGCAAGAGCAATTAACAGGCTGCAACATCACCACCAAGCTTGCTTCCCAGAATGATGTCTGAGGATACTGGGATAGAAACATTGCTATTCCCAAGGCTCATTTGGTTAGGGTCCTAAGCTATCTCAACTAGGGTTTAAGGGGAGATGTTGATGGTATTTTTCCCTGCCAAGTACAACCTGTCTCTCCCTCCGAGTGCCTTATTACTTCAGTTAAGTCTACTTGTTTGCTCTCTGCATCAAATTATCTTTCTAAAGCACAGATCTAATCATGTCTACCCCCTACTAAACTGTAGTAACTCCCTATTACCTTCCAAATATAAATTCTTCTAGTATTCAAAGCCCTTCATAATGTGGTCTCCTCCCTGTCCAGTTTTCTCGTATTTTACTCCCCTCCACATACTCTGTGATCCAGTGATACCTGGCCTCCTTGCTGTTCTTCTCATAAGACTCTTCATCTCCTGCCTCCGGGCATTTTCACTGACTGTGACCTATACCCGACTCTTTATCTCCTTTTCCTAGGCTCCTTGGTTGTGTTGACTGAATTTTTTAATGCTCATTTCAAGTCTCCATCTGATTAGTCAGGAATGAGTTATCCAATGAGTAGAACAGCTATTTGTTTGTACTTTCCACTCTGTTTGCTATGCACTTTTGTTTCCATTTACTGTTTCGTTCACCGAGTCATTCATTCAACAAATATTAATAAATACACTGTACTCTGCTAAGCTCTGCAAGGGATACAAATATAAATGATACAGGACCTGCTCCAAAGGTGCTTACAATATGATATAGAAAGATAAGACATGTACAGGGGTAAATATAATACAAATTAAAATATGCTGAATTCTTAAAAACCAATCTAACAACACTTCTTAAGCACCTACTCTCAATAAAAAAAACATACACACATGGCACTGAGGAGACAAAGTACGGCAACAACAATAAAGTTACTGAACAGAGATATCCAAAATAATAATGAAATTCTCAAGGTCCAACTGACAGTTATCTGAAATTACAGTAGCCAGTGCAGGAGACATAACAGAAGTCCAGTTGATAGGAATGAATGGAGGTGATGATTGAAATAGTGACCTAGAGATCTGACCAGCGCTTTAAAAAATGTTCTTCACTTTACAATAAGTATTATCTCTCCTGCAGTCCTCCTCATAGGGCCCTGCTTGGCTATTATTTCTTACTGTAATACTTCAGGAAAACGTTATATCATTGGTATAAATGCAAATTCCACAATCACTGAATTCCTTAGAGATTTTTTTCATAAATTGCTGTGGTCAAAATAAAAAGGGGGGGTGGAGGAAGATAAGAAAGGAAATGGAAAAAATGATGATCCTGTAGTGACATTATCACCAATGAATTGTTTTTGCAACAGATGAGGGAGTAATTTGAAACATCATCCTTTCATTACTAAATATCAACATTCCTGGAGTTGACTGCCTTATAGATGCAGTGATGAGTAGAAGAACAACTAGGAAGGGGGTAGGGGTAAAGCATGTCTTTCTGTTGTATGACAGGAATGTCACAGCAAAAAAGAGAAATTATAAGGCTAAACATTGGGCAGTAGAAGATGCCCCCCACCTGCCATGATTTCCCCAAAATCTCTTACTTGCGGTGATGGTTCCCAAGTTTCTGTCCTCAGCCTTCTCTTATCCCTCTATACTCTTTTTTTTTCCAGGCAATTGGGGGTTAAGTGACTTGCCCAGGGTCACACAGCTAGTAAGTGTCGAGTGCTTGGTCTGAGGCTGGATTTGAACTCAGGTACTCCTGACTTCAGGGCCAGTGCTCTATCCACTGTGCCACCTAGCTGCCCCTATACTCTCTTGATAATCTTATCAGCTCCTATGGGTTTAACTATAATGTCTACACAGACACACACGTCTGTGTAGAAATGATAGTATACGTATGTGTATCTATATATATATAGATACACATATACACATACATACATATGTATGTGTATGTATGTATATATATATGTGTGTGTGTATGTATGTATATGTGTGTGTGTGTGTGTGTATATATATATATATATATATATATATATATATTCACAGAGAGAGAGAGACAGATTGGGGAAATAGATATAGATATCTTCAATCCCAATCTCTCCCCTGGGTATAAATGCCACATTACCCAATGCCTATTGGACATTTCAAACAGGGTATACTAGAGAATCCTCAAAAATCAACATATCCATAACAGATAACTTCCCTATATGTGATGAGGATATTACCATTCCAGGTTCATAACCTTTAAGTTATCCTCAATTCCTCACTCTCCTTCACCCTACAAATCCAATCAGTTAGTAGATCTTCCTGTTTCTTTTCTACATTTCTTGAATCCAAATTTTTCTCTCCATTTTCACAGATACCACTTTTGTTCAGGTCCTAATAACATCTCACCTAGATTATTGCAGCTACCACCTAATTGGTCTCCCTGCATCTTCTCTCATTACTCCAATCAATCATATACACTAATGTCAAAGGAGTTTTTCTCATGTGCAATCTGATCATGTAACTCCTATAGTCAACCCCAGTGGCTTCCTATTGCCTCTGTGATTAAATACACACTCTTCTGTTTAGTTTTCAAAGCCCTTCACAACCTACTCCCAACATATCTTTCCAGTATCTTTGGATATTACTCTCCCTCCTGCCCTATGAGAGTAAGCTAAACTAGCCTTCTTTCAGTTCTACTTATGTGACACCCCATTTCCCATTCCCATGCTTTTCTTTGCACTGGCCTTCCCACTTTCCTGGAATACATTCCATACTCATATCTATTTCAGAGACCCTCTTTCACTTTAAGATGCAACTCAAGTACCACCTTATTCATGAAGTTTTTTTTTTCCTAATCCCCCAACTGCTAGTGTCTTCTTTCCCAAACTACCTTGTAATTAACTACTTTGTATATATTTGCATTTATTCATTTTAAGTTTATGCCATATATACTTATGTATCTACTTGCTGTCTGCTCCATTAAAATGCAAGCTCCTTATGAGAACATTCTTCGTACTTGTACATCCTTCTGAGTTCCATTCTTTGTACCTGTATCCCCAATGCCTAACACAGTGCCTGGCACATGGTAAATATTTAATAAATGCTTCTTGATTAATTACTGATCAAATTCTGACCAACTTTGTGAACCAACTCAAATGGCACACTTTAAGAAAATCTGTACCTTTGAAAACCTATCCTGACATAAAAGGATGTGTGTTCTTCACTCTTTTTCCTTCTCTGAATTAGTTTTCAATCACCACTAGAAAAAAAAAGAACATTTTGAATACATGATTAGAACAGCTAAACTTTTAATAGTTTATAAATTGTCATGTCATCAGCGAAACAATATCTTCTGTGGGGTTCATTAAGTGACACAGCTGTGGTCCTTGTGAGTCTATGAGCATGTCTGTTTAATAAAATATGAACTAATCCCATTGTTAATTTAAGTGGTAAGAATTTTTTTTGACAATGTCTGACAAGAGACCCTGAACTTCTTCCCAATGTGAAGGAGTAACCAGAATTCTAAAGACAACTGGAGGGCAGAAAGCCAGTGAAGTTGAAAACTGGAAAAGTAATCAATCTACCATAAGAATATTGTTTACTTGAATCAACAGTAATGAAGGAATGTAGGTTCTCAGAGTCCCAAGGAGCCATGAACAGGAGGTGAGTTGCTGAAAGCATAAAAAGAAAGAGCGTTTATATTAGCATGTATGCATATCCCATATGTTCTAGCATCTAACCCCGAGGTAAAGGTTTATTTCTTCAGCAAGTATTTAATGATACCTCTGAACTATCCTCTGTGCCTTGCCTGTGACAATGTAGTACCTTCCAAGACAACTTAAATATTGACAGATAAAGATAAGAACAACGGAATAGTTAAATTAGGCCACAGATAATTCATTAATTATCTATTGATCTGATAAAATAATCTTCGCTACTGGTAATACCCTTCTTTAGGCTTTTATCTGATATCGTGTTTCTTTTTTTCTGTCTGAGTGATTTTATTTTTATCAGACACAGTGAATTACTAGTCTCACAATGTAGGGAAAGATTGTCACGTATCTCTGCTTCCCAACCTTCTTCAGTCTATGAAACCTTTGTTAATTTGCTACAACATATACCAAAGACCTTTTCCCATGCCACCATCAGTCATCCATTAAGCTAGGCATCTGTATATCTGTAGTGTGATTTGCTGGATCTAGAATGTTGATTTTTAGCTAAAAGGAACCTTAATTTAGTTTTAAAAATGAGGAAGTGGACCTAGAGAAATAAATTGCTTTCTTGAATTTCCTTAGTGGGAAAGAACTCAAGTGTCTGGTCCAGTGTTCTTTTCACTATAACACCCTGCTTTTTCCCATATATTCACATTAAGACTACATGGGTCATAAATACACAAACACAATACAACCAGGCATGCTTCTTTTTTTCACCATCAGGCTTACCATCACCTTGAGCTCCACCCTCCTGAACAAAAACTGACAAAGGAAAATAAAGAAATCTAGGATGTGTTTGGTGATAGTGTGTCAAAGATCCTAAAACAGTAACTGGAAAATTGTGATATATTAAATTCAATGATTAACCAAATCAAAATTCTGTTTTTGTCTATGATTAAATGCCAGTCCATTGTTACTTAAGTATCCGTAAAATAGATATCGGTATGTTGGCAAGTAGCTCCTGCAAAACTTGAGAGTCTAGTGCGGGGGTGGGGAATCTGTGGCTTCGATACCACATGTGGCCCTCTCGGTCCTCCAGTGTACCCTTTAACTGAATCTAAGGCCCAGGGAAGTTAAATGATTTGGTGATGATCATATAGCTAGTTAATCTCAAAAAGTCTGCCACTAACTGAACAGGTAATATTTATAGAATGTAATCAGACACTACTAAGATATCTAGAAATGTGACATCTTATAGAATTCACACTTCAGTTAAACTCCCCCAATTTGAAGAAAATTTCCGCTTGCTACAGATCAATTACATATCCAATTGAAGATTCATTATTCACGTGCCTCTGATCTACAATGGGAGAGTAGGGGAAATAATGGAGAGCAAACTAAAGTTCAAAATCTTCATCTTCTCTGTGCACAGAAGAATACCATCCCAGTACTCCATGTACTTTAGGGAGCATGCAATTAACTAAGAGTAAGAGGATATTTCATTCTTGCTTGGGGACTCAAAATTTCTGCCTATGCAGTTAGAAATGGAAATACTAATGGTTACTATTGCCTGAATTAATGAACCAGTTCCTTATCTTATGGTACACTTTCCAAAAACTTACTTGTGGCAATTCATCTCTTTAAATGGTTTATGTTCCTTTGGGGGGAAAGAAACATGGATAATAGAATACCATGAACTTGAATACTGAATTCAAACTCTCAGTAATCTGTGTTAATGTTGTGAATAACACAAAACAACAGTTTAATCAGCCACTGCTATTCACTTTAGGGTCTTCTATTTCCAAAACATCTCAGCTGATTTTGTCTGTCACAGTCATCTAAGCTAGGACTGCTGGTCCTTAGCCACAATTATCTCTCTCTTGTTCCACAGGAAAGTCCCCACACTATATCCCCCATGACAGCCTCCCAAGAGTGATGGTTGTGTCCTAAGAAAGGACACTGAGTGACCTAAGGAGTAAAGTAACAAAGAAGTAAATCACAGGTGTTCTGGTCTCAGTTAATTCCCCTAGAGATTAATGTACATGGAGATGAAAACTTTATCCTATCATCGCTTTTCAAGATGATGTCTGTCATGGTATGCCACGGTACAAGTATAAACCCAGTTAAGTAGGCAAATAATTCTAATTATTTATTGTTCTTCCCAATACTTATATTCAATTCAATAAGTTTGACTGAACGGCCAGAGAGCTGGCCTTGATGTCAAGAAAACCTAGATTCAAGTTCAGCCTTGATCTTTGTGATCCTAGCACCCCCCACCCCAGATAACTTTCTCAGACTATACACTGCAATGACAATGCTAATATCCAAGGATAGAGGGAATTTTTCTAAAAGGGGAGAAACCTATAGCAAGGATATCCCAAATACTAGTTATAAAATATGCAAGGCTCAAACCAAAGTTAAACAGTACCAACACATAAAGAATTTACTTTCTACTGAGGGAAGTGAGGAGAATACAATTATGCATGCAGATAAACAGAAACAAAGTGATTATTTTTTTCAGGTAGATCCCCAATAACTGAGGAGATTGAGAAAGGTCTCATATAAGAGGCAGAATATACCTGATTTGAGCTTTGAAGGAAACTAAGAATTCCAAGAGATAGAGGCAAGGAGAAAAAGCATTCCAAGCTTGGGAAATAGCTGGCAAAAAGTCACAGAGGCAGGAAATGGAATATTCTCTGGGAGAAAAGCAAGTTCCCAAGTTTAGATAGAATTTAAAGTTCAGGGTTGATGTCAGCTAAGTGGTATAGTACATACAGATCTGGACTTGGAGGAAAGACTACAGTTTGAATCCTGCCTCAGATACTTACCAACTGGGTAACACTAAGCAAGTCACTTATGCTGTCCCTCAGTTTCCTCATGTGTAAAAGGGGGCTAATAATAGTACCTACCTCACAGGTTTATAGTGAAGATAAATGAATTCATATGGGAAGAATGCTTTTCAAAGCTATATAAATGCTCACACTAAGGAGCTGTTACTACTTCTCTTTCCCTAGAGCAACCAACAATCCCTTGAGCTGAAGAATGTGTGCCACGTTCTTATAAACACCAAAACCTCCCCATCTGCTCAAAGGGATGCTGTGACACTGAGAAAGTTTGGATTACTGCAATTGGTATGTTTGTGTAACAATGAACATTTTGATTTTGGTTTCTATTTCTTCCTTTTGGTACATTGAGGGTATGGCATTTGACCGTTGAGGATTCAACTTACCCTAGGGAGGCCGTTGCATGAAGAGATTTTCCCAGGTATTAGGTTAAGGGCTCCAATCAACAAAAGTGTGGATTTTCCCTATAAGTCCCTTGCAAGGTAACCAGGGCCCTTCATTGCATGGACATTTGACACAAAGGTAATAGAAATGGGACTGTTATTCCTGTTATAGTCTTTTTTTCAGCGTGGAAAAATTAAAAGGCCATAGTTAGTTTGACCTCGCCTTTGTTGTTGGTTTTGCTTTTATCCAGACCTGTGTTTTTACTGGTGTAGGCAAGGCCTGGGGGTGAGGAAATTATCTCCACCAATACATTTCTAATTTTAGCTATCTGGGGTGAGGAGAGATTAAATGATTTCCACTGTATCACCAGGTCAATAGGTGTCATAGGTGGGATTTGACCCCTGGTCTTTCGGATCAGTTTCCTATCCATGAAGCCATTCTGACTCTCATTACTACTGATATCTGCAAAAATGGTGCCACTGTTTTCCAACTATTCCTCTCTTCTTCATAGAACTAGGGGGTTCCCTGATCTCCTCAGTTAATAGTGATCACCATGTCCTCTTAATTCTGATCATCTTTTCTTTCTTCAAGGTTTACATATCATTGCTCCTATTAGATTGTAAATTCCCTGAGAGCAGAAAACATATATTAATCTTCTTCACATATTCCCCAATGCCTAAAATAATAACACACACACTCAAAATTTTTTTTCTTGCTCCACTCCATCACTCCTCTACCAAATATGTAGGATAGTAATGCTGGGTGTCCCCTAAAACATTACTAATTCCATCTTTCAAAGTTTTGGTATTTGCATGAGGGTTCAGAGAATGATGTCATTAATAATAACTAATGATAGTAACTAGCATTTCTATAGTGCTTTGAAATTTGCAATGTACTTTACACGTATTAGCTCATGTAATATAGTACCTGAGTGTCTCATAGAAGTTGTAAAACTCCTGGGAATAGGTGATTATGGTATTCCTTAGCAAATGCCAAAGGCTATATCTCCTTGAACAAAGTTGTGCTTCAGCATGTTATTATGAGGGGTTAGTCATGGTACCTGTGGCCTCAGCCCCAATTCATAAATCACATACCAGAAAGTTGGAATGACTTCAGCTGAGTGATACCCTAAGGCTTGGAGGATATTTTCCAATGTGACTCCTCCAGGGCAAACAAGTCGAGGTATATGTGGCTCCTAGTAGCAAAGCATTTAACTTTGTAGAGCAATGATACTCCAGTCTTTAATGAAAGATTAGAAAACTTTAAAGAATGACTCCTCAAAAACACCTTTCATTGCCTTCTGCCCTCCGACTACCTCATTGTACTCCTGATCTATTTCTGAAATGGTATTTCATTCAATGGTTTTCCTATTTCTGTCAACAGTATTTTGTTACTTCTCACAAAGTCCCAGATTTGAAAGTTTGTAATCAGCAATGACTCTCCCTTCTCCCTTGACCCTTACATAATCAGACATTGAGACCTGCCGATTCATCCTTCATAATGTTTCTAGCCTCTATCCCTTCCTTTCTATTCCTACTACAGCCACCCTAGGTATTTTCCACTTTGTGACTCAATTGGTGTGATAGTATCTTTAATGGTTTTCACTCCCTTCAATCTTTCCATCATCCAATCTATTCTGCATAACAATCAATCAATAAGCATTTAATAAGCACCTACTATGTGTCAGGTACTATACTCAATGTTGGAAATACAAAGACATAAACGAAATAGTCCTTTCCATCAACGATCTTAAATTCTATCGGGGGTACAAATATGTACATGTATAGATGTAGTAGGCATTAGGAATGACTATCCAAATAGGTGGCCTAAGATGGGATGATCTCTCTCTTCTACTTGATTTATTACCTTATTCATTCTTATGCTACATTCTGTTTTTGTTTTGTTTTTTTTGTTTGTTTGTTTGGGTTTTTGGGGGTTTTTTTTGTTTTTTTGGTGAGGTGATCGGGGTTAAGTGACTTGCCCAGGGTCACACAGCTAGTGAGTGTTAAGTGTCTGAGATAGGATTTAAACTCAGGTCCTCCTGACTCCAAGGCCAGAGCTCTATTCACTACGCCACCTAGCTTCCCCCCTTACGCTATATTCTAAAGAAATAAAAGGATACATTTTGGTATTTCCTCATAAATTAACTGAGATTCCCAATCTCTAATCAGTTAGTTTCTCCTGGTTTATAAAATAAGAAAATTATCAGAGAAGCCTCTTTTTTCCATACATGTTTTCTACTCCTCTTTAAACATCAAGCCCTCTGGTCTAATGGGTTTAAATAAACATCAATATTACAGGCTACATAATTTATTAACTGTAACAAACAACTCAAAGATATATTTAAATTTTACAAAAATTTAGGAGTGAGAAAGGTCACAACCACAGTCACCTCTATTGATTGCAGCTACTGACATCTCCACAAAGTACAGTCCAACAATTTGTCTCTCTTGGGATGTTAGTTAAAGTTGATTCTCAACAAGTCTCTTTATAATATTTCTTTGCAAGGTAGGAGATAATTCACTCACTCTGGAAAGAAGTTCTCCTACTCCTTTATCTCTATACTCAGTTTCTCTCCAGCCATAACAGTTAATAGTCTCAACAGAAAGACAATTAAACTCTCAATCGTCTCACAAATTCCTCGCAGGTGACAGTTGAACTATAGAGATTCCATTCCCTCTTTAAAGAAACAGTAACTTTATCTATAGTCTTTTTGGGATGGGCTATTGAAACTGGTGTTACAGAGGTATGTATAAAAGAGACAGAAGGAAATTTTGTATCACCACCAGATTATTCTTCTAAAAGATAGCTTTTCTGTCATTCCTCTACCCAAACACTTCCAGTGAATGTCTCCCCACTGTTGTCATTATGAAATACAAATCAGCCCAGCTTTCAAGATGACTCCATAATTAGATTCTAATCTACCTTTTCTGTCACTGAACAAAACAAATCCTCCATTCTAGCCAGACTTTACTCATCATCCCATGAATATAGTTTATACATTCCCATATGCTTACACCATCATCCCACATTTGAAGTTAAACTTACTGAATCCTCTCCACTTATCCAAACCCTACTCAGTTTCAGGGCCATTAAACCACCAAAAACCATTCTAGTCCACAGCAATTTCTCCCTTTTCTAACATCTATAATATTGATTAGTCATTATTATTCACTATTGGTTATTAACATACATGACCTTGTGCAACTTCTTCCTTTCTTCGTGTATTTGCTGTTTGGTCATTTCATTGTCTGACTCTTCATGGCCCCATTTTGGGATTATCATGGCAAAGATAATGGAGGGGTTTGTCATTTCCTTCTCCAACTCATTTTACATACGAGGAACTGAGGCAAACAGGGTTAAGTGACTTGCCCAGGGCCACACAGCTACTAAGTGTTGAGTCCAGATTGGAACTCAAGAAGATGAATTTTCTGGACTTCAGGCCTACCCACTTTGCCGCCTTTATATCAATTTAAGTTCAATTGTAAGTTTCTCATAGGCAGGAACTGGGTCTTGGTATTGTTATTTCTTATGACAATTATATATCTGAACTCAATTTACAATACATAACAAAAACCTAATTAATTAATTTGATTCAGCAATTTAGATCTGATCATTACTTTACAGACCATCAATTTCACATAAAATTTCACAATTTTAATGTGCCATTAAAACTCTGTAATCTTAAGCATACCATGGCCTTGACCCCATTTTCCATTTTGTGATCTATCAGCATATCTCTTGACATTTGTACTTCTAAGCAAGCAGAAAAAAAGGCAGGTTTCAGCTGCTTCTTAAAATCTAATATTGGTGGCCTGCTGGGTCTCTCCAGTCTATGACCTTCAGGCTTATTGTAGCTCCACACCATGGTGCAGATTCTGCAAAGCAGTCTATAATCCCTTTCCTACATATCCTGTACTTTTCCATTGTGCAGTCACTGATAAATATGAGTCCTGCTATAGCCCTAGGCAAAATGAGGGAGTAGATGACATTGGTCTTTGGTACCTTTAGTTTCTATTTCCTGTACTTGGTTCCCCTCCAAATATCTCCTCTCCAACTTTCAAATACCCACTTTCCCCCTCTTGTGCTCTCCCTCCCACTACTCTTTTTAAGACTTGTTCTTAGGAAATTATCAGCTAGTGATAAATTGGTGTAATTTAAGTCAATACATTAACACATTATGACTTCCATTGGTATCAGCATTTTAAGCCTTATCTCTAATTGTGGAAATTTGACTCCATTAAAGTAATTGAGCCATTGGCTAGTAGGTGCAATGGATATTTGGGAGAAAGAGGGGGTACCTTAAAATTAAGCCACATTTTCATTTCTCTGTACATAAAGCTGGCCCTGCTTAGAGTTTCCTAGAGTACATGATACAGGTAGAACAGTGGCTTCCATGATTCCTGTGTGTTCTCAAGCATGACTGCCTAAATAAATGAAAAAATATGTGCCTATTACATACTTTTGCTTTACTCTCAGGTGATGGAAGAAGGGAATAAGAAGTCACCCACTCTAATTTAACAGGCCAAAGCATCAGCTATGGAATAGTAATGGATTTTGGTAGGCAGCCCAAGTCACTTAGTGACTGCTGACAGAACTGTAATCATTTATTATCACATATAGGCTTTGATGTTTTGTACACTTTTCCCACATAATGGGCCAGAATGATATTAACTGAATAGTACAACACTAGCCTAAAACAATATTCCAGTTCCAGAAGAAAAAAAAGTTGTTGGTGATGTGGAAACTGACTAGTGCAAAAATCTCTAAGCAATATCACCAGATACTCTTGCCTGTTATGAGCATGGTAATGTCCTCAGCAACTTTCTTATTTTCCTACTCAAAGAAAGTTATGGTTTGTTGCTACCAGTTAAATGTGCATTACACATTTCATTCAAAAGGCTAGAAACACCTAACAAGTATCATTTCATTTGTTCTCAGCTAGGAAATGGAGAAATAATATTTAAAAACTGGAGTGATTAGCTGAAAACAACAGCTAAAAAGTGGCTAAACTGAGAAAGAAAACCCAGGCTCCCTCACTTCCAGTCTCTTGATAGTTTCACTGGATTTCACACACCTTTTTAAGGTAACCATTATTATAACTGCATCTGTATTGTAGCAGGAATTCCTTTAACCAAGGTGTGTGTGTATACACACACACACACACACACACACACACACACATATATATATATACACACACAGAAAATATATGCATACATTCATATGTGTGTATGTGTATATGTATATATATATATATATATATAAAATCAGTACCACCACTACCAACTAGATTCTTTTACACAATAATTTATTGTTCTCAATGATCTTTATTTCCTAATCTGGTGTCTTCATTCTTTTGCTGCCTTCTCAATGATACCTTGAAAACGAGAAGTATTGACAATGATGAGACTGATAATTACCTTTCTCATTTCTCTTACGCACACAAAATCCTCATCAGTATAAATGAATGCAGTAAAGAAAGTACACATCCGAGGATGTAATATCTGTGCAGAAATGAGGTGTGTAAGGACCTGAACAATCTACAAATATCCTCAATGTTAAAAATAAGTTACCTTCATTCAAATGGTCTCCCCAAATCAAAGATGGGAATTGCATTTGAAATTTGTTCCTTTTAAACACTTCTCAGATTGGTTACAAAATAGAGAGTTTGAAACTGCTGCATGTGATTTAGCTGAAGCAAATCATTACCACTTTTCCTTAGGCTCTGATGGTCCTACCACAAGAGGTAAGTAAATGTGTTTTACAGCTTTTTTTCAGCATTACAAAATACAAGATATAACTGAGCATCACAGTATGAATACTAAATACCAGAATATAATTATGATAAACTTGGCTCAGTAGTGGCAGCTATATAATAAAACAGATTGAAATAAATAAATTAATTTTATAATCTAGACATGCTGACACAGAAAGCAAAAATTGAAATGGTATAGTGATTGTTAGTTGCTTAAAAAACATATCAGTCCAGCAAAAGAAATGCAAATGAAGGTGATTATACTACACTATAGTAGCCTTGATCTGGGACTGGTGGTATATTTATTTTGGTTCCCACTACTAATGTACAAATGCATTTTGACAAGGTTGTAAATCACCTTGTTTCAAAACTAATACTGATTTTAAATCACCTACAGCAAAGCATTGCAAGCTGAGGTATCATCCCAGATCCACCTGGTTGCAGTGATCAGAATAGCCTTGTGGCAATTTCAAATTTAAATTTAATCTTACCTATGAAGGATTTGGTCCATGGAGCCAGAAGTATGAATTTTAACTTGGCTTTAAGATGCCTGCCTCCTGAAGTCAAAGTAAAGTCTGAAAGTGATCAGGAAGGCAAAATTATCACCATTTAGTGGTTTACCTTGTATTTCTTCCCAAGACTGACAAATTCCTACTACTAAGGTCAGTATCATTGCCCCCTTGGGGACAGAGTCAAGCACGACTTAGGGAACCAGGGAGCTCATTAGTTTTCACTGCATTGAGGTTCTAAGTAGCTATTTTTAGCTAAAGGTCAAGTTCAAAAGCACATAAAATATAACATGTTGTTATTTACTTTCAGAGATGGTACTACTGAAACACTATTACGAATGCATTCATTTTGCATTCCTTTACTGATAACCATAATGGATTCTCTGGTGTTAATGGTAGATACCCATAATCCCTCCTCCTGGGGGAAGCTGAGCCTGTTAATATCCCTTGAGCTCAGGAGTTCTGAGCTACAGAAGCACTAAAGCTGAGTGTGTCCACACTAAGTCTGACACAAATGTGGGGAACTGACATCAGGGAGGTGCCACCAGGAGGCCAAAGAAGAGGCAAACCTTCCCATTTAGAAAACAGAGAAAGTCAAAGCTTCTGTGCAGATTAGCAGGAAATCATCACAAGAAAGATAGTGGGACTCAGTATAATAGTAATGATAATAATAATAATAACAATAACAATAATTTGTGTGCTTGGCCATGATCTCATGCACCTACAGTCAGTTTTGTGACCATAAATACACTGAAATATAGATATGAATTAGACTTGAAACAGATCCAACATAGTGAGCACAAACAGGTAATCTGTTTTATGATTTTGTTTTGGTTTTTGCTTCCTGAATATTTATCATTTCATAAAACAGATGAGTGTATTAGGGGAAAAAAATAGTGTTTTGTGAACAGAAATGTGGAATGATCTCCAACTAATCAGACCAGAGAAAGCCACCTAACACATGAATTATTAGACTATCACTATTTCACTTCACTTTCCCTTACGACATTACTTGAGAAAGAACAGATATTTTCTCCATTATGCAAACTGTAGAACCAAATTATAAGTGACAAAATTAGCTATTCAAGGTTGGGACAAATTTCATTGATTCTCTGTGTTCAGGACAAAGTTTTCATATTAAATAAAATATCTCTCTATTGTAGGGGCATCCAGGTGGGTTATAGGATTAGAAATCCATATGTGAGCAGATAGTAAGCATTTAGCAATAATTAATTGTATTCAACTTCATTTACACTTGCCAATTGATCCAAGCCTGCTAGCATGACATCTTGTGGCAGTGCTTGGGATGAGCAGGTGGTTAAGCCCTCCTGGACAACTGGTTAATGAATGCCAATCATTTTTTTTTTTAGGATAAAAATCTTAGTCTCAACACATCTGACCCATGGTTTATATATTTCAAGCCCAGGAAAATTTTGCTTGCTGCTTATATACCAAAGTAAAATACTCTTAAAATTTTGTATTTTCTCTCCAATACAATATAAGTTCTTTGAGTTTGGGGGCCATTTCATTATTGTTTTTATATTTTTGATGCCTTGAATATAGTAGGTGCTGAATCAATTCTAGCTGAATTAAATTGAACTGCATAGTCAGTACTGAAGACAAGACTAAACGTCCAGGACTCTTGTTGTCAAGTGTGTGTCTCCATCTCTCTGTCTCTCTCCCAGGACTTGGCTATCAACAGCAGTCATGCCAATGATATTTAGAGACATATGGGTCTTTTCCATCACATACCTTCCTCACCCCAAGAGTCAAGGCAGTAATATTTTTACTTTGTTAGAGTAGACAGCTAGTCCAAGATTCCAAAAATGGAAGTTTTCTTTATAAACACATTGCCTTGTCATGGAACATCCACCCTGTCCCCTCAGGCTCCATATTTTTGAGCATCCAAAATAAAAAAGGCCACAATCTTGACTCGTTACTGTTAAAAGGGTGCCTACCCCTGTATTAAACCATACTTATTTCTCTGAATAATACCTCATTTATATAGCATTATTAAATTTCCAAAATGGGATAGCTAGGAGGTACTGTGGATGGAGTCCTGTACCTGGAGTCAGGAAGACCTGGGTTCAAAACCAACTTCAGACACTTACCAGCTGTGTGACCCTTGGCAAATCTCTTAACCTCTGTTCATCTCAGCTTCTTCTACTACAAAATGGAGATAATAGCAACATCTAACAAGATTGTTATGAAGATCAAATGAGATAATATTTGTAAAACACTTAATATAGTGCCTGGCACATAGTAGGTACTATATAAATGCTTATTCCCTTCTCCCTTCCTTTTCCTCACTACGCTGTCAAATGGGTAATGTAAAATATTTTAATCCTCATTTTACATATGAGAAACTGAGCCTAGAAATATTGTGGTCATAGAATTCATGTCAAAATCAAGACTTGAAGCTGAATCTTCTAAATCTGACTTCAACGTTTTAGGGTTTTTTTCCCCCACTCTGTACCACATGACTGAGGTTTTTTTTTTTTTAATGGAAATTTTCATTAACTGATTCATGATTAGAGTAAACCTCTTTTATTATATTTGTGATTTTATAATTAATGTCTTTTGCCTAAGTTTCTCAGGCTACTTCATACATTAATTAAATCCTTGAGATACTTTTATGAAATAGCAAGGAAGGGGAAGTGGTAGTGATTTCCTCAGAAAAGAAAAGATTGAGTAACTACAATAGGAAGAGAAATTATCTGGTATCCTTGATTGAATGCCCCCACACACAACCAAAGGCTCCTGGTTACTGCATGAGGCAAGCTAGGTGTTCTTTGGCAAAATTCCTAGGCAGTGTCTGTAAACTGAGAAAGACAGACCCCAAGGTCTCTTCCAGCCTTATTGTTCTATGACTATAGACTGCCTGGAAAGGACCACTATTAAATTGTTCAATTAGCAATTTGCCTTCTGGTAGGGCCAAGAGAGCATGAAATTATGTTCCTGCCAAAATTATCCCTTAATTCTCTCTCCCCATCTATTTACACCACTGAAAATAAGTTGGAAAGAGCACTATATTTACAGGGAGAAGACTTGGGTTCAAATCCTGCCTCTATTACTTATTTATTCGTCCTGTGACCTTGGACAAATCACTTCAGCTTTCAAGCTTCATTTGCTCATTAGTAAAATTAAAGGCTTAAACTAGATAAGGGAGTCCTTAAACTTTTACTAAGTCCTAAACCCTTCAGCAGTTTGGTGAAGTTTATGGAGCCCTTGTTAGAACAATATTTTTAATTGCATAAGACAAAATACATAGGTTTACAAAGTGTCAAATGTATTGAAATACAATTTTCAAAAATATTTTTTTAAATCCAGGTCAAGATGATTGCCAAGGTCTCTTTCAGCTCTAACATTCTCTGATTCTAATAATTATTAGAATCAGAATAGAATCAGTCAACATTCTCTAAATTATAATAGAAACTGATTTCTACAATCCTTCATTCTGCAGTCAGTGAGTGAAATGAAAATAATGCATTCTGAATTGTTGAATCATATCCAGTCACTCTAGAACACTTTTCCTTCCTTGAGTTCTCTTTTTGCCTTTTTGCCCATGTAGCACCTGTAATTGTAGAAGAACACCTCCAGAGTTCCAAGGAGTGAGTCTTCTGTGTTCAGTGGGGAACCAAGTACTTGGTTTTTGAGTTACAAATTCAGAGAAGGCTGGTGCTGGATAGATCCTCAGAGGATTATCAGATCTAATCCCTTCATTTTACATATGGAAAGTTAGAGGCCCTCCAGTTTTAAAGTAACTTGACCAACATTACATGGCTAGCCAGGGGCAAAGTGAAATCTAGAACTCAGACCTCCAAAAACCTATTAACTTTCTGCTATATCATGTTGTCTCCCTTAAAAAGAATACTAGAATACCTTTGACACAGCAATATAAATTCTGGGTATATACCCAAAAGAGGAGGAAAAAAAACTTTATAGCCACTCATTTTGTAGTGGCAAAGAACAAGAAATTAAGGAAGGGAATATCCATCATTTGGGGAATGGTTGAACAAGTGTAATCGAATGCTATTGTGCCATAAGAAATGCTGACATGGATGATTTCCATAAAATCTAGGAAGGCTAGGCTTTAAAACAAAACAAAAATTAGCAAATTATGGTTCAGAGCAAGTGCTAATTTGCATAGATGGTGGAGGGAGTTTCCTCATTGGGAGGTCCCAATACCAATGTAATCACAGGGGAGGTAGGGGTGGAAGTTAACTGATGAGTCAGGTTTTTTTTCCTCTCTCATAACACCAATATTAAAAAAGTATTTCTATTATAGGATTTTTAGATAAGAATTTTATGAAGGTGAACCTCTAGTCTGCTAGTATGTACATGTATGTATGATTAGCTATACATATATACATGTACATGTAAATGTGTATCTATATACAGCCACATGTATAAATGCGGGTGTGCACACATATGTATGTACATGCATATACACACATACTAACAGACAAAGATGATTCACATTCATAGAATTCTTATATAAGAAAGAATTCTTTGGAAAGAGAAATTTGTAAAAACAAATCAAAACCAAAAATTTCTGCTAATGACAAGCATAAACAAGGCAAATATGGCAAGAAACTTCCACTAAAGGCTTTTAAGTCAAATATGGCTAAGGAGTTGAATTATATGATAGGTACCTCCTAGGTTTGTGTCAAGTGAACCCAAAGATTGGTCAAAGTGAAGCAATCAAATGGCCGCTGGAGGTGGATGGATAGATGAATAGATAGATAGATAAAATGATTGATAGATATGCAATGCATATAGATTATGTAATATGAATTTCACAGCCTCTGCTCACATGCTACATCTAGCTTTCACATCATATTCTGACCAGCCCTATCATGACACAGGCACAGAAAATTTGTGGTAATGCTTCCAAAGAAGTCTAGTCTCCAGAAAGCAAATATTGTTGATTTAAGAGCACATCTCTTTATCCTTATGCGAATTCTATTGGAAGATCCCTCATATGCCAACCTTGAGTCCATTTACTAGCTAAAATAACATCGTATTCACTGCATAGCCTGGAACTAATGGTCCTTGAACTGAGGCTGGCTTTGTTTCTGGGAAATCTCTTGCCACTGTTTACTCACTTGCTTCTCTTTTTGACACTTCTTCTTGAATGACCAAGAATGCAGGACAATAGGATCATAGCATTTAAAATGGAAAGGGACCAGTAAGATTCTTTAATCCAACCCTTTCATTTTATGGATGTGGTAACAGACCCAGGAATATTAAACGACTTGCCCAGAGTCCCTCAAGCATTTCTGGTTTAATCTCTTTAAACAGTATTTACCTCCAAACTACTGTAGGGATATGACAATTAAAAGAAAGACATCATCAGTTATCCAGGAAAGAAGAAGAAACTGGCTTTTACATTTTTTAATGTTTAAACATATGTAGAATGTATGAATAGATTTCAAATCCACAAAAGTAATAACTTCATAGAATTCTAAGTGGGCACTGACTGGTGACAAATTAATTAATCATATAAATAATCATATAAACCATATAAGTATTTATATTATTTAATTAGGTAATTGTGTTGTATTGTATTTAAAATAAATTTTACATAACATATGGTCAATTTAAATATGCTATGTTTTATATAGTACATATTTATGTAATATATGTGCTTAACATATATCTATTTCTTAATACGTGCATGTGTGTACTTATATATACATATATTCATACATGCACACACATGTATTTCTTTTCATTCCTTTTCTACTTCATGGAATCACAGAGTTTCAAGTTTGGAAGGGCACATAGTAGCCATCTGGTCCATACCTAAGAATAGCACTCTCTTGGTAATAAGTGTTTGAAAATTTCCAGTTAGGAAGAAACTACTCTGTCACTACATAGCCCATTACACTTTTGGGTCATTTTAATTTTTAGGAAGTTTTTCATAGCCTCTGCTCTGCTGTTGTTTTCTTTTAGTTCCTGAGACCAAGCATTGGTTTGGTCTTTGAAAGTTAAATCCCATTTCTCTTAGGTTTGTCATTTGGAGGCAAAGAGAAAAACTGTAATCCCTCTTCCAGTTGATAACTCTTTAAATCCCCAGAGAGTTCCTGCACTCTCACTTTTACTGTATTATAGTTAATCAATGAGGCTATTAGTTTCTTCTACAAGTGATTTATCCCATTATTAGAATGCAAGCAATTTAAAGGTAGATGCTGGTATTTTTGTATTTGAATTTCCAGTGCCAAATACAATGGCTGACATGTAATATGTGCTTAATAAATGCTTGATTTCTGAATTAGCTATTATAAACAGTCAGACCAACTTGTTAAAGCAAATATAAAAATCAATAAAAGGCAAACATATTTAAATGCTTTTCATTCATTTCATCTCATTTATTCAATCCAATCCAATAAACATTTCTTAAGTGCCTACTATGTGCCAGGCATTGTGCTAAGGACCAGGGATATGATTAATAAAAAGATAAACAATCCCTGCCCTATAGGAGTTTACAGTCTGAAGGAGGATACTCCACACAACAGAAGGCAAGAAAATGTGGGGGGATGACAGGATGCCAGGTGGTACCTGGAGGGCGTTGGGAGGAGATTGGTACTCCCCCTTCAGCCTTCAATCAGAGGAGACAGAAGGCTGATGGAGGTGGTGTTAATCAAGATTTGAGTTAGCTGCATGGTGTTATTTGTTGGGGATTAAAAAAAAAAACAGGTCCTGCTTTCAAGTAGTTTATATTTTGAATCTTCTCTCATCTGCTACTCAAATTTTGAATTCTCAGCTTCACTGAGAAGCCAGATTGCTGGCTCAACCTCACAACAGCAAAATTATCTAGTTCCACTAGTTTTGGTTTCAATAGGATCAAGTAATCCTGATCCCCAGCTCTCAGGCTCGATCTGCCCATAATGTTACTAACCATCTTAGTTCAATTGTAGCCCATTTTAGCAAATACATAGCAGAAGTCCAGCAGTAATAGAGCCATAAACATGTTTAAAATATCATTGAATGCTTCTTTAATCCACAAATCCATATCCCCCAAATGCATCAAGTTCTACATAATGAACTACATTGAACTTTCAGAGCCTCAAAATACACAAAACAAAGCCAACACAACCAGGTAGTTTGTTTGCACCCTTTTAAAATTTATCTTACTAATTGAAGATCTTGCTGACATTAGCCAATACTCAAGACAAACTAGCCACCATTTATAATTCACAAAATTGATTTCAACCTAGAATTGCCCTCTGTTGTTTGAGCGACATCCCAGGAAAAGTTGTATATTTTCTTTGTCCATTCTTTTATTTAACAGTAAAAACAAATCTATCCCAAAACAGGAGGGTATTAGAAGAGTTGAAATTTAAGCCTCACTTTAATCTAATCAAACTGGTCAATACTGCAGGTTTCCAGGAAGTGCTGAACTAGTAGAGTGTTCAGGACTGTTATTTTTCAAACTTTCATTAAAATGCCATGTTCTGTGCAGAAGAACTGATGAATTCATTACATATTTTTTAATTATGCATGTCTATAAATATTTGGAAATTTGCCCAAGCTAGAAAACAATCCAAATAGTTTTTAGTGACCCTTTAGACAAATTTCCAAGTATTGGTTATGTGAATACATGTGAATATACATTCCCCTATATCTTCTAATTATTTTTTCTAGTCATAGATGAAAAAAAGAAAACAAAATCAGTACTAAACACTGTTACTAATGACAAAATAATAGCTTGTCATGTACTTTCACCCAAGAAATAAAATCTGTCAAAGATGGCAAATTGTTATAAGGTGTATCTAAAGTGAATTAAATGTTATCTCATGAAAACATGACAATAACTTATTTCAATTCTTATTTTGCAAATTATTACAAAATACCATTGTAAGTAACTTATTTTCTTAGTTTTGTTTTTCATTTTACCAAATAAAACAGTTCAATTAATCACAAAGAACTCCAGATTAGGACTAATTGCTAGCATTCTAATTCCCAAAGGAAAAGGGTCTAGTATCAGCAAAGGTTTGATGTTTTATCCCTTCTTTCAATCTGATTTTAAGTTCTACTCTTGCTTGCCCAAGTCCACCTACAAACTAAGATTTAAGAAGGGGAAAAGGTCCAATGGGACTTTAATAAAGTCACAACAGCAGAATCCCTAAAGTAGAACTCCTACATAGAAAATGGTGGTGTCTTTCAAAGCATGAAGTTTTAAAGTTTCATTTTCTTAAATAGCAGCAGGTGGTTCACAACATCCTCCAATGTTTTTACATTTAGAGACATTTTGTCTTATTTTCTGTCTGCTTTATTGCTAGGGATATTTGCATGAAAATGAGATCTTTATGTCTTAAAAGTTCATCTGTTGTTTTGCTTATTCCCCTACTGGCTGCTAAGCCAATTGCCCATTTGGCTGCTGGAAAAATTGTCACAATATAATTTAACAAATGACTTCAGGTAAAAAAGGAACTTTAACAAAAAGGATTAAAAATAAAAATTCTGTTTTTATTTAGACATAATCATGAAAATATCCCCAAAGGATCTGTGTTTTCATCACGTTGAGGCAGGGGGGCACTCAGGAACTCCCTCCTCCAATCTTTCTAACTTAGCAGATGAGTTCTGGAGAGTTGTTTGAAGCACAAAGCAGTTAAAGGCAAATGTCAGAGGCCAATTTTGAACCCAAGTCAGGACAACTCCAAGTCAATCCCACTGTATCAACTATGCCATGTTGCTTCTCCATGAAAACATTGGATAGTTCAGTCTGATTTTAGTATTTCTACCTAAGTAGAACATAACTAATAAGGTATCATTTCAAAGCTATTCATGTAGCTTTCATTATACAAAAAAAAAATATGTTAACAGGGTAAACAGTCATTTGAGCTCTTAACTCCAAATCTTGCCTACATTTGATTAAATAAATCAGGGTGAATTTTAAATAGAGGATACATCCACTAAGACAAATTAGATTTTGTATACTAGTTTGGTAGTAGCATAAATTTCTCAATCTTAAGCATTACCATGGAGGTAAGGCAGGGGAAAAAGCCATTCTAAACTTATAACTCATCAACTCAAGAGGAAGAAATCAGGGTATGTTATATTCACCCTATGTGTTATCCAATTAACTGATGGGGTCTTATCCCCAAATGCTTTACAATAAGAGAAGAATGAAGCAATGGTATAATAATGATGGCAGCTAAATATTGGTGAATCCATGAGCAAGCATTTATTAAGGACCAGTTTTGTTCCAGGTACTGAGCTAGGTGCTGAGAATGGAATGACAAAAGCAAAAGAGAACCTTTACTTAAAAAGCTTGCATTCTACAAGGGGAGACAAGATGCACATAGACATTGCAGATATGTACCAAAAAAAAAAAAAGGATAAAAGTTAATCTTGGTCAGGCAAGGATTTCCCAGCTGGGGCAACAACGAGCCTTGGAAGGTAATATCTGAGCCAAGTCTTGAAAGAAACCAAGGACCCAAAGAGGTAGTAATGAAGGAGGAATGTATTCCAACAGGGGAGGAAGCCAGTGCAAAGACTGAAGTATGGTGTGAAAAACAGCAAGAATGCCAGTATGCCTATAAAATACTGCCTATAGAATAGATATATGGAGGAGAGTGATGTGTGATGAGGCTGAAAAGGCAGGATGGGGCCAGGTTGTAAAAAGCTTTAAATGTCAAATAAAAATTTATATTTTATTCGAAACCTAATAAGACACCTCTGGAATTTATTGAGTTGGGGGAAGGGACATAGATAGACCCATATTTTATCTCTTTATGGAAGCTATATGAAGGATTGACTGGGTTGGAGAGAGGTGACACGGAGGGAACTAGGAGGCCATTATTACAGTTCAGGTAAGAGGTGGCAAGAGCCTAAAACAGGGAGGTGCCGTCTGAGTGGAGAGGAGACTCTCTAGTGAAGCTTTAACAACTTCAGAAGTATAAATGCCATAACTTTACCCCCCAAAATTAAAAGATTAATTTTTTAAAATATCAATATGGTTTTTATAAAAATTCAACATAATCACCATCTTGTGCTATACAGAACCCTACTCAGTTTTTGAAATTTATAAAAACTTGCTGTTCAGTGACTGAAAGGATCATATTTGTACTCCTAGCCTTAAGACATCCAAAGAATGAGGTTTGAAACATGCAACGCAGTTTTGACATGATGCCACAAGAAAAGGTCTAATGGAACTAGATCAGGTAATAAAAGGTAGTCAAACAACAGGTCCTATGGTACCAATCCACCAGCTGAGAAGGTGTCATCCAGGAACTGTCACACATGCCATGCATAACAAGGAGTCCTGTCTTACTAAAAACAAAATTAAAAGTTACTATTCAAAATTCACAGAACTAAAGAAATATAAGAAATTGAAACTTTCAAATGATTTTTTTCTCAATTTATAGCATTTAAAAGCTGTCAATTTAAAACTACCATGATTTTTGGGACATGTTGCATATACAAACGAAATTACAAGATTTGGCAACTGATTGGATACGTATGCTCAAGAGCATTGAGTAGATTAAAGAATTAGAAGATTAGGGGGTTTTCATAGAGCAATGTATGTGTTGAAATCTCCTAGTAGGTAGATAGGGGTTGGGGTGGATAGAACAACTATGAGCAAGGCACAAAACTCAAGGAAAGAAAGGAGAATGTTCTGAGAGTTAGCAAATAATTGCCACCAGAATTTAGATTGAGTGCTTGAATACAAAATTGCCGAGTGATGGGTGAGAGAGTCTAGAAATGTCAATATAGAACAAAGAAGATTCTCTTCTGGGACCAGTGTACTTACTGTGGGACGCAAGAGGAAGAAAAGGTGTAACCAGAATTGGAATGGATATCCAGGGACACAGTGTCATCCAGGGGACCCAGGTCTCTTGGAATATCAGAAAATGGAAGGAAGACATGTGAGAGGAAGACCTCAAAAATTAAGGGGAGTTTGTGAATTATGAAACAAGAATTCTGGATTGGCATATCTGGAGTGGGACATTTGAGGTAGATGGGGGATGAGAAAACAGACATTGGAGATAAGGAGGAAGGTGATTTACTCTTAGGCAGCCATTGATTCTATATGACTGATATGGAGGGAATAAGTTTCCTAACCATAAGAAAGTTAAGCTGGACCCTGAATCAGTTGATGGGAGCTGCTTCAATTTTCCTTACCCCTTGGGGCAGGTAGTAAAGGCATGTTATTATTCCCACTTTATAGATCAGGTAACAGACACTAAGAGATGAAGTGACATGCTCATGACTACATAGTTCAAGGTTAAAATTCTAACTTGGGTCCTACCCTCCTTCCATACTGTTAGTCAATATTTATTAATCACCTACCATACACCAAGTCATAAGCTAAGTGCTAGGGAAACAAAAAAAGGTAAAAGATGGTCCCTCCTCTCGAGAAGTTCACAGTCTATTGGTGGAGACAACATGTAAACAACTGTGAACAAATAAGCCATGTACCAAATTAATTAGAAATAATCAACACAAAGAAGTTTCTAGAATTAGGAGGGAATGTTAAAGGCTTCCTGTAGAAGCCAATGCTACTCTTTTCTTTAAAACCTTTAATTATATACGGTCAAAAATATTATAATAGCCATTTGGAAGGAACATTTGCACTCTAACACATGACTTCATACTATACACTAGGAATATTTTATAGTGCTTTACAGTTGATAAAGCTCCTTCACAAAATATGAGTCCAAAAAATGATGCAATGACATGAAGTGCACAGAAAGTAATAATGGCCCCATTTTCCAAAAGAAGAGATTGAGTATCCGATTAAGTACTTTGTCTAATGACACACAGCTAGTAAGGGGAAGATTTGAAGCTGATCTTCTGACCCCAAGCCCAGGATTCTTCCCATTATATACAACTGCTTCTGTATATAAGCATGCTTTTCCAGGGATGTGTGTGCTTGTGTTATGTATCCCTAACCCTGACTACCATACAGACATTCCAAAGTGAAGCAGCATATCTCAGTATTCTAAAATAAATCACTGTTTTTCCACTAAGGGAGGATCAATCTTTTCAGTACAACATTAGCAATGTAGAAATTCTCTCCTCTAACTTGATGTTTTATCTTCACAGTGCACCAAAAGGACTGAATAAAGTAACGAGTTAAGATTAAGAATGGATAGCAAAGTGACCGTGTAGGCAGATGAAGACTGGCATTAAATGTTTAATAGCCTGCATACAACCTTGAGCATTAGAATCCAATGACTTGGATACAGGCACTTAAAGAGAAATTAATCTGGCTTAGCATTTATCAGGAAACATTGCCAAAGGCCCAAGTTCAGTTTCCTAATGGAGAATACTAAATGACTTATTAGCTCTAATATAAGAATGAGGCTCTGCAGAAGTCCAGTCAGAGAAACCAATTGGAGTACCACTGGCAAACCTGGAGGAATTGAATTTGGCCTCAAATCTAAGGCCTAGAAGAAGAGTATGCTCTTTAATCAGTTATTTCAAACTGCTGAAAGTACAGTAGGTGGTCATTTAAATGGCATAATTCACAATTTAGTTTCACCTCCAAAGTCGTTTAAAAAAAAACTTCACAAAGGAAAAAAATGTGGTCAAGAAAAAGCTAGTCACATACTTATATTATGGTCATCGAACCATTAAATTTTTTGGCACTTTTGAGAGTCATCATTTAGAGAGGCAGGAAGGTGTAAAGAGTAATGGATACTTGGCTTACAATTCCAATTCTGATGAGGGCAAGCCAAATAAATTCTCTTAACCATTGGTCTCAGTTTTTAAAATATGGGTGGTAGTTCTTTTTCTACCTACTTCTCAGGACTTCTGTGGGAAAAAAATGCGAACTTTCAAACACTATGCAAATGTGAACTGCTCTAACTATTCTCTCAATCAAAAAGGCTCCAATTGCTGTTCAATGCTGATCTTCATTCCCCTTCTCCCCCCCCCCAAAAAAAGGAAGGAAAAGGCAAAAAGAAAAAACAATATCTTAATATTGTAGAAATAGCATTAGATTTGAAGTCCAGGGATCTGAGCTCAAACTCACTCTTCTACCAGGACAAACTTAAGCAACTCACAATCTCTCTAGGTCTCAGTCTCCTCACATGTAAAATGAGAGAGTAGGGTCTGATGAAAGGCGTCCTTCTCTTTCTCAATTCAATGCTCCTGCTTCAAACTACTACATCACTACCTAAGCTAAACATTTAAACGAGTTTAATTTTTTGTATGTGGTTGGTACTTGCGTGTTGAAAGAATGAAATACCAAGAAGTCAGTCAAGTCAACTAGCATTCACAAAGCACCTACCATGTAGTGAAAGGCACAAGATAGTGCCTGCTCTTAAAGAACTCACAGTCTAATGGGGAGACAAACATGCAAATAACTCTGTGCAAACAAGGTAGAAAAAGGAAAACAAGCCTTTCTTGTGCCTATATATAAATATATATATATATATACTATATATATACACACACATCTTCTCTGCACAAGAATATATTTACATACAGTATATTATATATATATATATACCCTAGTATACATATGTATTAGTATATATCCTAATATAGAATGTATATACTAGTATATACTATATATTATATATCTATATGTAATATATCAGATATACACTATATTATATGCGTGATATATAGTATATATACTATTATATATAGTATGTGTAGCATATATAATATATATACAAGTATATACCATATATAGAGTGTATAGTATATATGCTAGTATATACTAGCATATATACTATATATTGCATATACTGTGTTATATATACTAGTATATATACATATACTATATGTAATATATAATATTTATACTAGTATATATATTCTATATTAGGATATATACTGGTATACTATATACAGTATATATAATACAGTATATATAGTATATATTATACAGAAAATAGAGAAGGGGGGTGTATGTGTAAGTGCATGTGCATGTACCTTTGTGTATGTGTGTGTATACTAGCTGGATTATGTTTGTTCTGAAATACTCAAAAGGTAGGGAGATAAGCTAAGTCTTGAAGAAAGCTAGAGAATCTAGGAGGCAGAGGTGAAGAGGGAAAGCATTTCCCTAATACAGAGGCAATTGTGCATAATGGGAGAAAGTCAAAGTATCACAATCTGAGAATTAAAATTGTAAGTGACCCAAAAGACAATGACAAAAGGCATAAGTAGATTGCAGCATATTGCCAACATGTATTTGAAAACAAGAAATTATGTGAATCAGTTCCCATATCTTATCAATTCTGCCTCTATAACACCTCCCAAACTCTTCACTTTATCTCTATGCCCAAGCTATGGCCCTTTTTCAGTCCCTAATCACTTTTCAATTGGCCTAATTACTGCAATGGCCTTCTAAATTCTCTCCTTGCTTGAGTATCTCTCTTTTCCAGTACATCCTCCATCCAGCTCCTAGTGATAGTCCTAAAGTATAGGTATGATCATGTCACTCCCCTACTCAATACCAAGGGCTCCTTATTACCTCTAAGAGAAAATAAAAACTCCCTTTGTCTGGCATTAACAGGCCTTCAGAAAGTAGCTCTACCCTACCTTAACAGCCTGTCATATAGGAATCCCCTTCACAAACTCTATAAAATAGTGAAACTGGCCTTCTTGCTCAACTTCATATATGATACTCTGCCTTCCACCTCTATGCCTTTGCACAAGGCATTCTCTATACCTCACACGAACTCTCAGGCCTTTCTTAGATCTTAGAATTCCAGGTTTCCTCAAAAGTTCAGATAAGTTTATCTTCAGGGCCTTTCATGATCTCTAGACAGTACTACCTTTACCCTTCCCCCCAAAAAAATAAACCTTACAGTTATTTTAAACATATATACAAATATATAATAGGTCTTATATTTCTCAATTCAATGCTCCTACTTCAAATTACTACATTTCCATCTAAACTGTTTAAAGGACTTTAATTTTTGCACATGTACACACACACATGCGTGCTGTCTCCCCAATAAAATTAAGTTCCTCGGTGACAAGAATTGTTTCAATTTTGTCTTTGTATCCTCCATACCTAGCATAGTGCCTGAATGAATGAAAAAGCACCTATTAAGTGCTTACTCTCTGTAAAGCACTGTGTCAAGTGCTCAAGATTCTAGTAGAAAACTCAGACAGCCCTTGCTCTGAAGCAGCTCGTATTTCAATAGAAGCGTAGGACCTATACAGGAGTTTCCATTCCAGGATATATGGAAAGGCCCAGTGGTCCTGGGGCGGGAGGGGACAGCAACAAGGCCAATGGCGTTGCATCTTTAGCCTTATCACCGCTGTTTTTTTCTTCTAATCCATTTTTGATGTTGGACCATTTATACAGCACCAAGGACTCTGGTGCAATGAACTTTCTTTTCTGAGGTCTTCAGCAACTGTGACTGCTAAGGTAGCAGAGGCTGCCAGGCAAATAGTAGGTACTTAATAATTGTTTATTTATTGATTAAATGATATCAATCATCCTGGATATAACTAGAAAAGAACATTGCTAATCATGGAGTAACAGCAAAGGATGAGACAGCCCAGGTATTGCACTGGCATCCATGAAATATTAGAAGAATTCCAGTGTGTTGGGCTGATTTCTTCTGTAGGATTTATCAGAAGAAGGGACAAGATTCTTACAGGAGAAAAAGGTGCAGCTGGATTTAGATCTGCACCTTTGGAGGGAGTATTCAACAAGATCTCAAATCCACTGAATCAGTCAATGAGCCCTTATTAACTGTTTACTATATCCCAGACACTGTGCTAGGTAAGCATTGGACAAATAAATACAAAAGCCTCATTTTCCCATTGAGCTCACATTTTACTAAAATGTTGAAGTATAAGTTTAAGATTACTAAAGAAGAGGATTTAATTGTACATTGCTGCCTTTGGTTTAAACTTTTCAATGAATAAATCATTAAAGCCTTTTACTTTTAAAAATACCTTGAATATTAATTTTTAAATTATGGGCACAGTAAAATCTTGGATTGTCATTTATAGCATAAATGTCTTCAGAAATACTTTACTAATATAAATAAACATTACATCACACTACATACAACTTTTCTTTTGGGGTATTGAGGGGTAGTATTAGTTTGATTCTCTGGGTTTCCAGCTTTGAATTGTTTTCTCAGAGTATTGTTTCATAGTTATCCCATTATGTATTACTTCATAACTAAAGGGTGCAGTTTCAATGGCAGAAATTTGACAGAGAGAGAGAGAGAGAGAGAGAGAGAGAGAGAGAGAGAGAGAGA
>NW_020954596.1:53238106-53243434 GCF_900497805.2 Vombatus ursinus
AGAGAGAGAGAGAGAGAGAGAGAGAGAGAGAGAGAGAGAGAGAGAAATCCAAGTAATATCTGGAAGCTCTAATACTTGATCTCATGCATTCTGTTCTTCAACAGAAATGGCAAACCATAAAAATGGCAAAATGCAACTGCTCCAATTCTGCTCAAGCACATTAAGATGTTCAAAATCATGTGAATGTTGATGATTAGGATTTAAAGACATTTCATTCTCTCAAAAAAGAAATCTGGAAAAAAATATTACTAACAATTTTTAATTTCTGTGATATACAGTAGAAGATATCCCAGTTTACATGACAAAAGCAATCCAGAGAGGCAGTTATAGAAAAAAAAATTCTATAATTTTTGCTGACCATCAATATTTCATGCACAATAAAAATGAGTTGAGATAAATTGGTAAAAATTAAAAACTGAACTTTTGAGTCACTACAACACTGAACTCTTATTTTAGTTGCCTTAAGGAAGTGTTTACTCCCATAAAGAATTCCATTTAAAAAATGGAAATAGGTCTGTTCATTTGCCTTCTCCTGATTCTTCAAAATGATTACTACCTTTATTATAAAGTTGACTGAGTCAAGCTACCTTTCACTACAGCAACTTCTGACTAAAAATTATACCCTCACCAATAAGCTCCTCTTTCTATAGTCCTTTAATGGTTATAAAACTATTTCCTCAAAGCAACCCCACGACGAGGGCAAGTATTTTTACACCCATCTTACAGATGAGACTTCAGGCTTTTAACTCCCCTAAAGCTAAGAAACTAGAAACTAAGCAAGTAACACATTGCCTGGCTCCAAGTCCAAGGTCCTTTGTCAGACAAGCTTTCATGTCACATGAATGAACCTATACAAGTTTCTGAATAGTAAATGAATGGCAAAATACTTAAGCATGTTCACCACAGATTTCAGAATGCAACACTTCAAAACCCCACTGACAAGTTTAAGGTCTCTGGTATCTGTACAAGGAAAGGCTCTGTCAAGCCATGTTTCTGTTGTCTTCCCAGTTGGCTTTTCATTAGTTCAAATTGCTCTTTAGTCTTTACCTTACTGTACACTTGAAAATTACCTGTACATGCTTGTGTCCTAAATGTTTTTAGGGACAACCTGAAGTCCACAAAATGGACAGCAGAAACAGCAAGTTAACACTCTTTCATTAAGCTCCCTCCTTTTAGGAAGAGGCCCCTTCCATTCCCTTTGGAAAGGTGATTCATCATCTGCTCTAAAATGCTGGAAAAAGCGCCCAGATGGAGAACGTTTGCTTTGCGGTTAATCAAAGCAAAAACAAACCACATAGAAAAGTGTGAAGCTCCTTAATTCAGACACTGAGGCTGCATGCTTCAGGCAGCTGCCCTCTGCAATCTTTAAGATTAAACTCAACTCAGCGGTCCCACCTATGCTCTGCTCAAATCCCCCTCCCTCGGTTTTCTCCTCTGCCGTCTCTACGAATCATGCAGGCAGAGCAGGAAAAAATGCTTGGGAAGCTTTAGGCCAAAGACTGGCTCAGGGGAATCTGGGATGCCAGATATGCAAAATAGCATATTTTAATGGCCCCTGGATTCCCCCTTTCAAGCTAGCTAGAGGCTACAGACCCTGAAACCGTAAGCAGCAATCAACATACAGAGTCAAAAGTCTAGCCCCAGATTGGTCCCTGAACTACTCTAGAAAGGTGGCTCTGCACCTAACACGATGCATTTAATTGCAGTAATAAGATTTTTTTGCCCTGGAGGTGTGTTCATGCCAGCTTGCCCTTGTAAGGAAATCAGGTCTGACCCGAGCAAACCTAACCCCACAATTCCAAGGAAGCTGGAATAGAAATTCCGACTTGCAGCATCCTCCTCACTTCCCCCACCTCTAACGCCCCAGGGTTACTGTTATCCCAGACGCAACTGGGGGAAGCTATAGGCTGAGAGGCTCTCCACGACAGGAGGTTGCATTCCAAAAGTTAGACAACTCAGTGTGCTAAAGGTCATTAAAGAAAGGGACTCAGAGAAATAATAGGGACCAAATTTCATTCCTAGAAACCAGCATGAATAAACGACAGTGCTCACTTTGTGCTAGGTGTGAAAACGTTAAACACGTTAAATCACTTCAATCTCTTTCCTGGGTCAAAAGGTAGGGAAAGGGGAACAGACGAGAGCAACAGCTCAGCAAAAGGCTAATGACAAACTCTTCAAACTCGAGACCCCATCTCCATCAAAGCAAGGGAAAGTGGAAAAGGATGGGGGAGGTGGATGCGGGTGCAGGACTGGAAAATTGGGGGAGGGGAGAAGAGGTAAGAAATAGAACCTAAGAACTTACTGAAGAAGATGTACTCCGTATAGCTGCTCCAGATCTTGTCGTCCCGGTACTGGTTGATGAAGGCGGCGGTGCCCGTGGAGTTACACGCCACCATGTGGAAGCCGGCCTCCGAAAGCCGGTCGAACGCCTGTTCCAGGTAGGTGAACTTGAGATAGAAGCGGGACGTATACTTTTCTGCGGGGCGGTCGGGGTCCCGGCTCTCGTTCAGCGTGTCCCCAAAGACCTCCTTGGCCAGGGCGATGCGCCCGCACACCATGATCCGCGCCACGCGGCGGAATTTGGCGTCTGCCTGGTTGTCCCGCACCGTGGTGTAGGAGCCCCGGTAGCCCAGCGTGAGGAAGCCCGAGCGCTTATCCAGCAGGGAGCCACTGCTGATGCCTCCGGGACCCGGGGCTGTGGCCGCGGAGGCGGCGCCCCGGAGCAGGAGCAGATCGCTGCTGCCCTGAGACAGGTTGTCCTCCAGGTCGCTTTGGCAGCCCTCGTCGTTGAGCGAACTCTGCTTGGTCACCTTGGGAGACAGCAGCTTGACCAGGTCGCCCAGTTGGAAGTACTCAGCCTCCCGTAAGAGCCGCTCCTTCTCCGGGAAGTGTTCGGGCAATGAGAGCTGTTTGTCCCGCAGGTAATCCAGCACGTACCTGAAGAGGAAGCCATCCCGGTCAATGAAGAAGCGCGCTCGGCTATCCCTGGGTAGTTCCCCGCGGCGCCGGGCGCCGCCCCGGGGACTAGGCGGCGAGAACATGCTGGCCAAAGTGCTGTCCGGGACGCTGAGCAGCGTGGAGTGCTTGGTCACATAGACCTGGCCCCCCACATTCAGCTCCACCACTTCGGGGAAGGGAGAGGGGGCGCTGGGACCAGTGAAAGATGTGGCGGCGGCGGCCGCCGGAGAGGTGGAAGAGATCATCTCGCTGATGGGCAGTATCGTGCTGCCTCCACTGCCTGTGTCCTTCAGAGCCATGGTCATTACCCCTGCCAGCCAAAAGACCCCTGGAAGCACCTCACTTTATCCTCCTTTGCCACCCACACCCTCCCCCCTCCCGCCACCGTCACGCCCTCTTGCCCCCTTCTTGTGGCCAGGTGCCCCGACGCCCTCCGCCCGGCTGCGCTCTGCCTTGTCCAGCTGGAGCAGCCGGTTCAGTGCTTGGAGAGGCAGCGGCGGTGGCCCTCAGTCTCCATCGGGGCGGGCAGGGCAGGAAGGGATAGTAGTGCCAACGCTGTTTCAACAACAATATAGTAACAGCTGCTCCTTTCCGGCTCGAGGGGTAAGTGTGAGAGACTTGGGCTGCTGCTCCGCTCTCAGCCAGGAGGAGGGAGGAGGAACTGGAGCAAACAGTAACTCGCCTCCCCGGCAGTGAGGAGAGCGAGCGAGCAAGCACGCGAGGCAAGCCACAGGCACAGACGGCAGCAGTACCAGCTCTTGGCTGCCCCGGGAAGCTGCACTGACGTCAAGCCCTGGATTGGGACTCTAGCCACAGCTGTCACTTAAAGAGATAGCCGCCAGACGCGGCCCGCCTGCGCCGTCGCCAGGGGGCGGGAGTTCAGAGGGGCAGCCTCCTAAGAACTAAAGCAAGGACAGGGAGGTGGAGGAAAGGGGGTCACTGGTCCCCTCAGGGGGGAGGACGGAGAAAGGAAGAATCATCTCTCTCTTAAGGAAAAAAATATGTAAATTATTTCTCTACTCTGTGATAATTATTGGGTAGTGGGAAAGTACATGTACTTCCCAAGCTGAAGCCATTTGAAATTTTGGGATGGAAGTAGAGCAGCTACCTTAATCCATTAACAAATTAAGAGAACCTGTTTGCTAGCAGGTGGTATTGCATGTTGTCAGTGGAGACACATAAGATGCCGGCGTTTAAAGGAAAACTCATGCCTACATCTCATGTGCATATGTTGATGGGAAATTTAAAAACTACATTTGATCTTGATTTACATGGGAACTGTCTGAATTTTTTTTTCCACTATCTTCTGTCAAGAAGACAGACAAAAAAAAAAAGAAGACAGACTCTACCTTTTCCCTTTCACCTCGCTCCAATGCAGTCCTTCTTCAGCTTAATCCCTCTGTTCTTTCAGTTCTAAGACAAAAGCACCATCTTACACTATATTTGTCTCTTAACCTTAGAGTAAGGTCACAAGTGAAAATTATATTGATTTTATCTCACCCCATTTTCTACTGGTACCTATCTGAGGTTCAGCATGCAACATCAGCACACCTTTGTGAAGAGGGATGGAATTACAGATGAGAAGAGTCTATTCTGTAAATGTCAGAAGCTTACATATTTATTCACCATGGGCACACTTGGAGGCTTGTGAAGATAAAGAACCATGGGACTTATAGAATACTTAATATTTGTTGAATTAATTCTTGAATGAAAAGTAATTATGATCCTATGTAAACTGTGCTTTCAGCTATTATTAACACTCTAAAAATGTTGATAGCAATTACTATACATACTCGTTGATAGTTTAAAAAAACAAAATACTATACAATATGGTAAGATTTTTTTTTTAATCACCATGTCTCTTTTACTTCCATGCCTATCAGGGATATATTTTCCAATGTCATCTCCTTCAGTCAACCAAAGGAAGCTTCAGATTTCAGATCATAGGATCATAGATTTAGAGCTGACAGGATACTCAAAGGTGATCTAGTGCAACCCCCTTCATTTGATAGAAGAGAAGGTGAAGCCTAGAAATATCAAATGACTTGGCCAAGTTAACCAGGATCATTTAAGCTCAAGCAAATTATTTATATCATTTATGTCTTCCAAAAACATTGTAATATATTAAAAGCAATTTATCTCATTGCTTCTCATAAATTATATTTCAGGTAATGTCACATTTACTGACTTCAAAGACAGGGGCAAGTCATTCTAAATTTCAATTTTCTCATCTATAAAATGGAGATGATATTTACATTACCTACTTCACAGGTTATGAAAGCACTTTGTAATTCTTAGGGCATATTATAAGTAAGGATGATGGTGGTGGTGGTGGTGGTGGTGGTGGTGGTGGTGGTGGTGGTGGTGGTG
>NW_020954596.1:53243444-53291974 GCF_900497805.2 Vombatus ursinus
TGGTGGTGGTGGTGGTGGTGGTGGTGGTGGTGGTGGTGGTGGTGGTGATACAGTAAAAAACAACAACAAGGAGTTTAATTACCAGGGTGGGACTCAGCCAATTCATAACAGGATCTGAGACCAGGTGTCTTTGCCCAGTATCCACTCATGAAAACTTAGTACTTTAAGCTAGGGCTGGTTTTACCTATTCTGGGATTATATACTATGATACATCAATTTTTTTAAATCACCATTAACCCTTTATGTTTGAAATCAAATCAATTAAAAGCATATGGGGAGGGAAGAGGAAAGATGTGTTTTTAGGTTTCATAACTTAGTTAAAGAATAAAAACATATTAAAGATTTAAAATAACAGTTCCTAAAGGAACCCAAATTAATAGAAACTTCATAGCATTCATAGATAAATAAATAATAAGCTTAAAACCTCTATTAATGAAGACCATTCATCATGAAGTCCCAAATGATGTCTGTCATAGACCCCAGCAATATAATTAAACGAATCCATATAACCTTTCACAGTCTCCAATCTTATTGGGATATGGCCTAATAATTCTTACTTTAAACAGATAACAATATAAATATGATATAATAGTTTAATTGCAATTAGCTATTGTATTTTTATCATTTAAAAATAAGGAAAGTATGCACATGTGTGACCAAAGAAAATCAAGAAAGAAGTGTATTCTATTAAAACAGACAAGGAACCAGTCATTTTAGCCATCCAATTAATCAATAACAAATACCATGATCCAATCCAACATACAGTTATCTATATGGATAGTCAAAATCACTGAAATAATTGGTTTGTTTCAACTATGTTTCTGCATATTCATTTCAACCACTTAAGTCCTCTAAGAGCTGTTGCTGCTAGATATACAGGCTTTACCAGACCTTAGTGACAACTCTTCTAGATTAGCCCATGTTTTATATACAATGTAAAATAATATATTCTACATATTCTATACCATGTCTCTTTTGATTTCAAAATGAAAGAAGTCACTTCTGATTAATATGGCCACATGAAAGGTCCCAGGTAAGCACAGCTCCTCCAGAAGTTCTCCAGAAAAGTTCTATAAAAATGTACCAAAAGGAGTTGTAGTTGTAGTTGGTTTGTCCTTTGTTCTTGAAGAGGACCATGACATCAGGAAGATGATGACATGACTTGCAACTGAATTGGATTTAGTGAGGGAAGACTGTGCAAAGTCACCAGCCTCATTTTCTCCTTCAGAGTCATCTGGATCCAATGACCAAATATAGATCAAGATGAATACAGAGGGCCCTGGATGCAATGGGAGACCTTGGCCTTTTTAAGTTAAGATCTTTACCAGTTCTCACTTTGAGTGAGACAACACCCATTCAATGAATAGGCCTGTTTAAGAAGTGAGTCAAGGGATGGCCCCTTTAATCAATATGTGTGTTTCTATGCGTGTGTATGCATGTATGTATATGTGTGTGTGTGTGTGTATATATATGTATATATATACATATATATATGTATATGTGTGTGTATGTGTATATCTCAAACTTGGAGGAAGACCCTCAAGGTTACTGGCCAAAAGAGAAACAATTACTATTTACATTCACTAAGAGCCAGAAGGGCCTAAAAAATAACCATTCAGTGGTACCTGGGCAGGAACCTATTGTTGTCCAATCAATGAGAGCCAGAGTGAATTGGGTTTAAGGCATGATCTTTAAGAAAGAAATCTAGCCAGTAAACCTTAAAGTAGGTTTTAGTCATCAAAATTTACCTTCCTTGGGCAGAACACCCTCAGATAAGGGCATGATACCTCATGTGGGAAGAGGAGAGGACAGGATGTCCCCAAAGGAGTATGATGAGAGTGAGAGAGAGAGAGAGAGAGAGACAGACAGACAGACAGACAGACAGACAGACAGACAGACAGAGAGACAGAGAGGGAAAGAGAAGAGGGAGAGAGAGAGACAGAGAGGGAAAGAGAAGAGGGAGAGAGAGAGAGAGAAGGAGAGGGAGAGAGAATGAATTCTATAAGCTCCTTCATCTAGTCCAGGACTTCACAAGAAGGCTGTCAGAGGCTTTTGGACACAAGCCAAGCAAAGATACAGCTATAGCACCCAAGTAGCCTACTCCAGAGCCAAAGAAAATGGGGCCAATATAGCACCCGGATGGTGAAGGACTCAGGCAGCCTATGTTGGAGCCACAGCAAGAATAATATAGCACCTGGACTGTAATGTAGAAATTATTTTTCTACTTTATTTTTATATACATTTATTAGTTGTCCCTCTCATTTGTATTCCCTCAATAAAAATACAAATCATACCCTAATAACAAATATGCATAGTCTTGCAAAACAGATTTCCACATGGGTTATATCCAAAAGTAAGTGTTTCATTCTGTATTTCAGGTGCATCACCTACTTCAGATGCCAGTAGGTGGGTAGCATACTTTATCTCCTGGCATCATGGTTTACCATTGGATTGATTTGAGTTCTAAAGTCTTTCAAAGTTATTGTTGTTTTAATAATGTGATCGTTGAATAATTCCTGCAGTACAATGTTATTCTGCTATATTCACAATGAAAATTTATTTTTACCATTCTTCAATAAGTGGGTAGCTCCTTAGTTTCAATTTTGGGGAATGTTTGGAGGCATATTATTTTCCATTTTGGGCAATATGTCCTTATCTTCTTTCTTTGATCTCTTTGGGCTAGTAGTTAATATCACTGAGTCAAAGGGAATGGACAATTTAGTGAGTTTGAGGCATATTTCCAAATTGCTTTCCAGAATAGATTGCCCAATTCGTAGCTCCATCAACCATGCACTAGTTTGTGTACTTTTCTATAGCCCCTCCAACATTTGTCATTTTCCTCTTTTGTCATCTTTGACTATCTGATGGATCAAAAATTGAAATTTAAAATAAAGCATTAAGGTTCTTAGAAGAGATCTGATAATAGCACAGACTATGATATCTGCTTGGGTGGAGCCAAGGCCACAACAGGGACAGGGTCAAGTCCCTTTTGGGGACTGTGCAAAGGAGAAGCAGAAAGAGAAGGTTGAGTTAACAGAAGGTTGAGCTAACAGAAAACTGAGCCAGAAGCCAAGGATTCTTTTAGATGACAGGGCCTATTCAAAGTCATTAGATCTGGGACAGCAGGTCCAGGAGCACCGAGAGTAAAGAGAGGACAGAACCATACACAGTCTGTCCACCCCATCCAAGAATGAAAAAAAAAAATCCAAGATCTAACACAATCACAAAGTTCCAATCTAGAAACTTACACTGAAGATTTGAGCAAATAAATGAAAACACAAAATATTATTTCAAAAAATGCAATGGATTAAAAGAAGCACATGAAATAAGCCCAGAAGAAAAGAATAACTCCACAAAAATACTCAAATAGATACTAAGATGAGAAAAAATAGCTTGGCTACAAGGACTCTAAGAATATCTAGGAATAAAGCAAGAGATAAAAAATAAATTATCAGTAACATGAGAGCTCTGAAATGGAAGGAGATTAAATAACTTAGAACAGAAGTTGGAAAATTTTGTCCAAGTAGTACATTTCTTGAAAAAAATAGAATGGAGTAATCAAAATCCAGTAACTCCATGAGGCCATAAGGAATATTGAAACCAAGTCAAAAGATTTGGGAGGGGAGAAGAAAATTTAAGAAATCTACTATTTAAAACTGATCTGGAAAACATGTTGAAGAAAGATAATTTAAGGATCACTGTTGTTGTTCAGTTGTTTCAGTCATGTCTGACTCTTCATGATCCCATTTGGGGTTTTCTTTCAAAGATACTGTAGTGGTTTACCATTTCTTTCTCCAACTCATTTTACAGATAAGGAAACTGAAGCAAATGGGGTTAAAAGACTTGCCTAGGGACACACAGCTAGTAAGTGTCTAAGGCTGTATTTGAACTCAGGAAGATGAGTGTTACTGACTCCAGGCTGAGCATTTTATCCATTCTGCCTCCTAGCTGACCTAAGAATCATTGGACTCCCCAAAAAACATAACAAAACAAAGAAACATGGACATGATACAGGGTGTCCCAAAAGTCTTAGTTCAATTTTAAGCTTTGAAAGCACAATACTTTTAGATTTTAAATTCAAGAAATTACAAAATAAATTTCCCAGATACATTAAAATTAGAGGTCAAAATAAAAATAAAAAGAATCCATCACTAATTTCCTGAAAGAAAACTCAAATTGAAAGCATAACAGAAGTGTCATAACTTATATCCAGAGGTTCTAGGTCAAAGAAATAATAAAAAGTACTACGAGATGCCATAAAGAAAGAGTTAAAATATCACACTGCCACTACTCTAAAGGAAAGGAAAACTTGGAATAAAGTATTCCAGAAGGTAAAACACAAGGGCTTATAACCAAAAATAGCATCCTGCAAAACTATATATAACCCTACAGGGTAAAAAAAAAAGGTAAAAAAAAGGGGGGGACCTTTAACAGAATAGAACACTTTCAAGGATATTTGATCAAAAGACCAGAGCTATGTATAAACTTCAAAATGCAAACACAGAAGAAAAGAGTAACCTATACAGGTGAATACATTTGAGTAATGGTAAGAAGCTAAAAGATGAAGTGCTTGTATTCCAATGGGGGAAATGAAACAGGAGTCTCTTTAAAATTTCACTTACTTCAAGGGTCACAGAGGGATTAAAATAGGACCTGGGAGTGGTTTCTTTCCATAATGTTATTTTTAAGAAAGAAAAGAAAAGAAAAGGGAGGGGAAGAAATGAGGAAGAAGGGGGATAAACTTGCTCTTTCTCATAATTGGGTATGCTATAAAAAGATTATATAAACATGGAAGGAAGACTTTGGGAGTGGGTATCTTATGAATACAATTTATAGCACCAAGCACAGTGTCAAGCACATGGTAGGTGCTTAATAAATACTTGTTAATTAGTTAATTGATGACTACAGGAATCCAAGTTTTAAAACATGTAAATGTACAAATAGATGTATATAATAGGTTAAATATACATAGCATTTTATAAAGAATTTTACATTCTTAGAATTTGGAGCTTGACTTTGGTGGTTATTGAGTCTAACCCCTCATTTTATAGATGAAGAAACTGAGGTCCAGAGAGGTAAAATCATATTTCCAAAATATCTACATAAGTAGGCTACAGAGCTTGGTTATGAATCCAGGCATTCTGACTTCAAATGTTATGTGTTTCAGGAAAATTTCCCTAATTAACTGTTCTTTTCTTCACTTTGTATTGTCTCATCAGTTATGCATCTATTTGTTATGGGGGAAGGAGGGAAAATTTGGTTAATCCAGTGATTTCACTGGTAGAGAGCTCTACCTGTGTAAACTCCCCCTACTAATGCAGATCCACACCTGTTTTCCATCTTATCTTAGAAGGTTTCTTGAGGCACTGACAGGTTAAGTGCCTTGGCCAGGGTCACATAGCCAGTAGTTGTCAGAGACAAGACTTGAACCCAGGTGTTCTTGACATCAAGACTACCTATTTATACACTGGGTCATCACTGTCTTATACAGTACTATTCTGTGTTTGTGTGTGTGTGTGTATTTATCATATCTTCTTTGTTTTAATTCATCTAAATATATTCTGCCTTTCCACTCAGACTCAAACTCAATATGGACAGAGAACTGACCTTCCAATGGAAAGGGGAGTGGTAGGAAGGAGCAGGCTATAATATATCAACAGCAAGGTATTACAAAGTAGAATGAAAGATATGTTATCAAAGAAATGCATGAGAAATAAAGGTGAGCTGGAAATTAGAAGAGGAAGGAATGGTTTACCTGTCAGATCAATGGAGAATCAAAGAATTTATGACCAAACAAAAGACAGAGAGCATTACAAAATACAAAATGGATAGTTTTGATTACATCAAATTAAAAAGGTTTTGCACAAACAAAACCAATGCAACCAAGATTAGAAGGGATGCAGAAAGCTGGAAAACAATTTTTACAGCCTGTGTCTCTGATAAAGGCCTCATTTCTAAAATATATAGAGAACTGAATCAAATTTATAAGAATACGAGTTATTCCCAATTGATAAATGGTCAAAGGATATGAACAGGAAGTTTTTAGAAGAAGAAATTAAAGCTTTCTATAATCACATGAATAAATGCTCTAAATCGCTATTGATTAGAAAAATACAGATCAAAACAATTCTGAAGTACCACATCACACCCATTGTTTTCTAACATAACAAAACAGGACAATGATAAATGTTGGAGATGTGTGGAAAATGGAACAATAATGCATTGTTGGTGGAGTTGTGGATTGAGCCAATCATTCTGGAGAGCAATTTGGCACCATACCCAAAGGGCTATCAAACTGTGCATACCCTTTGATCCAGCAATATAACTTCTAGGTATGTGTCCCAAATTCATAATAAAAAAAGGGGAAAAGACTCACATGTACGAAAATATTTATCTGCTTATGGTGTCAAAGAATTGGAAATTGAGGGGATGCCCATCATTTGGGGAATGCCTGAATAAGTTGTGGTATATGAATGTAATAGAATACTGTTCCATAAGAAATGATGAGCAGGCAGATTTCAGAAAAACCTAGAAAGACTTACATGAACTGATGCTGACTGAAGTCAGCAGAACCAGGAGAACATTGTACACAGTAACAGCAACATTGTGTAATGACCAACTTGATAGACTTAGCTCTTCTCAGCAATGTAATGATCTAAGTCAATCCCGAAAGACTCATGATGGAAAATGCTATCCACATCCAGAGAAACTATGGAGTTTGAATGCAGATCAAAGTATACTATTTTCTTTTTTTTCTTTCTTGTGGTTTTTTCCTTTTGTTTTGATTCTTCTTTCACAACATGATCAATGTAGAAATATGTTTAATATGATTATATGTGTATAACCTATATCAGATTGCATACTGTCTTGGGGAGGGAAGATGGAAGAAAGGAAGGAAAATTTAGAAATCAAAATTTTATAAAAGTGAATGTTGAAAACTAATAATAAATAAATATAATTTTAAAAATCTTTTAAAAAAAAGAAAAAGAAAAAGATGAGCTGGTCACATACCAAGAGCAAAAACTAGATAATGGACATCCCTATATTCCATTTTTATCCTTGAGACATCCAGAAAAATTTAGGGAACTCCCAGAAGGTTGGTTAGACCCCCTTTGGCAAACTTATGGGAAGTCATGAACAAGAGTAACACAGGATGGGCAGGCATGGATGACCTATGATCTATATCTTTGGAAGAAATAATTTCATCATTCTTACCAGAAATTGATTTGAATATCCAAACATTCCCCCTTGTGCTTTGCACCCAGTAGGCATCCAATCTACTGCTGACTGACAAACTATGTAGGTATAACTATCTTCAAAACAACTCACAAACACAAGGGATAGGTAGGGGTGATATTTGTACACCTCTAGCTTCTATATTCAAGCATACCTTATTCAAATCCAACTGAAAAACACACCATCAGGCCACGAAGGATTTAATTAATGAAAGCTTTCTTAGGCAAAGTAGAATTTCAGCCAATCAGCAAACATTATAGTCTGCTCTGTTATTCAGGTTCAATAGACTGCCTTTTTAAAGCTAACTATTTAAGTAAATTGAGTGTTATCCAATTCCCTGTCAGACAAGGACAATTTTGTCAGTCAAAAGGAGTGTGGTCTAAAGGTCTGAAAAAGAGACAGGTTGACAGGAGTTCTTGATTTCTAATCCCTGCCTTGACAATGATACTGATTTGCTAAATGACCTAGAGCAAGACTCTTCACAGCTCAGTTTCCTTCCTTGTCAGATGGACATATCCCAGTACCTTAAGCGAATAGAGTAAGAACTAAACATTCCTTAAGTCCTTGAAGATGCCTACATGCAAAATACCATGGACATTGGACTATCACATTATTCTATAGAACCCACTTTGAAGGCTTTTTTGTACCTAATTGTGATGTATTGAGGCAGTTATCAAATCAGTCATGTTATCTAAATCCTGATGTACAATTTGATGACAGGAGGAAACAATCAGGTGCTTCCTTCATTTTTAATGTGAATCTACTCTTTTTTTAACCTTTATAACTCATTCTGCTCTAATAAATTGCCTCAGCCAATTTTCCTTTGCTCCAGTTAATCCAGAACTCCCCTCTGTCTCATACTTTCAGCATCCCCTAAAACATCTGCATGTCTTCATTCCCCCTCAGTGAATCATCTCTTTTCATCTTTCAGTTGCTGACCTAGTAAACACAAATCCATCTGTTAACACTTACAAAACTATGCTTTGCTTAGTTTTTTGACAAATTTCCTCTAATCTGATTTTATAACTCCACTTTACTAGCCCTGATTCTGAATTACAAAGTATTTGCTGCACTTTGCAGTAATATTAGCTCATTTCAAGGCCTGTGTCATTAGACATTTATTGGAAGCTTGGGGAGAAAGGAATAGTCTATAGGTAGGTACATAGCCATTCATCAGACTGATTACCAGATGCTGGGAGAATTCCAGGCTGGTGTTAGGGAAGCAGATCCAACCTGCAACATTCATTGGTTATCCCAAACCAAATCCCTCAAGGAAGATGATATAAATTCTGGGATCAAACTTATCATTTCAGTATTCTTTGAGGAAGGAGCAGTTGGCTTCAGAAAACCAAGGTCACTATCGACTGATGTTAAGGTGGATCAAAACATTCAAAGTATTCCCCAAATTATTTGATTTCCTTGTATGCTTTGAATGACAATTACCCAGAAGCAACTTCAATCTTTCAGTTGTGCTTCCAAGTTCGGAAGGATCAAAAATCATAGAATCATAAATTTTGAATAAGTAATAACTTAGTCTAATCCCCCTCAAATGTACCTCCTTATTAGGAGTGTGTTAATGAATGTTTAACAATTGGAGAGGCTGAATGTACCCATGAAAATCTTTTCATTTTAATCCTCATTATTAACATTTTACCTATCATTTTCTTAAGTCTAGATAATAATAAAACAACTAATCAAGCCGTCATTTGTGGTGTTTGCTGATTTCCTTGGTATAAATGTTCACACTGAAAATTTTACAATTGACTCTGGTGAGCCCCTTGAAATTTGCCCCAGTTTGAGTAAAGTAAAAATCAGTGACTCTAGGAATCAGGGGAATGGGGTGACTTTAGATGGTCATTCATTTTACTTCACTCTTTAACTATTGAAATCCTAAATCCCCTTCAGACCCAGCTCATATTCTGGGGTTTGTTTGTTTTTTTTTTTTAGGAGCCCTTTGCTGATCCCTGAGGAGCTCTCTACCAATTATGAACTATTATAATAATGCACATTTGTATAGTGCTTTAAGTATTACAGAGTATTTACTTTACAATAAACCCATGAAATAAATAGAACAATTATTATCGATTTCATTTAAAATGTGAGGAAACTGAGGTTCAGAGAAGTTATTAGTTGCCCAAGCAAGGATTCTAAGCACAAGGGCGCCTGACTCCATATTCCCAGCTTTTCTCACTCCATCAATTCTGCCTTAGAGTCAGACTTTGCTAATGCACTTCTGTTCTCTTTTAATATTAGAGTTTTTATATTCTAGTGTCCTCCCTTTCCAAATCACTTTGTATTTATTTTGTCTTTAACTATGTACATGTCAGCTATCTTCCCTTATACAATGTAAGCTTCTTAAGCTTATAAATGTTTAAACTGATCCATGTTTGTCATTGTGTCCCTAGCACCTAGCAATGTGCCTAGCATTCAGCGAACACATAATCAATGCTCATTGATTGACAGATACATGTGGATGGCTTAGCTCCTCTACTAGATAGTAACAATATCTTTGAGGATGGTAATGGGAGGTGGTATATATTCTTATATATCACCAAGTGATCTGATAAAGTGTTACTTTTATGCCTCACATGTGGCCTTGATTTCTCAGCTAAGAGCAAGTTCTGGTAAGTCCTACCAAGATGGGCCTCAAGCGTGGGTCTGTCAATGAAGTATTGGTCTGTTTGCTGAAGTAAAAGTCTATTTTCTGAAGACCAGATCAGTTATATTCCAAGAGACTTACTACCGGAAGGGCACTGGCTAGTGATGAATTTTTTCAACCACATCAAGTCAAAAAGATTATATTCTAAGTTTAGAATTCAACCAGCATATTAAGTACCTATTATGTGTCAACCATTGTGTTAGGTTTTATGGATGCAAAGATAGTACCTGTCTTCAAAGAGATTATACTATACTGGAAAGAAATCTCATGCATATTTTATACATAATATGTGTATACACACATATATGTGCATGCATGTGTATGTGTATATGTACATATACATACACATGCACATATTTATTATGTATATGTATTCACACCATACATATATACATAGACATATGCATATATACATATATGTGTATATATGCACATACTATATATGATAGTATAATGTATGTATATATGTATATGTATGTGTATATATGTTTATATGTACCAATATATTATATATAGTATACAGATATCTACACATATATACAGATACATAAATACAAAATATATAAAACAAATAGACAGTAATTTTAGTGAGTAAATATAAATACACAGAGAACTGATAACAGAGGGAATCAGGAAAGGTCCATTTTGTAGGCAGGGGCACTTGAGCTGGACTTTGAAGGGAAATAAAGATCTCAAGAAGAAAAAATGAGTACTAATGGAGTAAGTGATGAATACACAAGATTGAAACCATGTACTATTGAAAGGAATCCCTGGGGTTCCCCACCAAAAAAAAAATAATGCAGGTTCAAGGCACATTTTTGGTCAACCTCTACTGAAAATCATCATTCACAAACCCCACCAATGTTTTCTCAAAACAAAAGACACTTTAGTTAAGTTACACCCAAAAAAAAAATATGTCAAGGAAAATGCCCTCACGCTCCCACCCATACACACAGAGGACTGCTACAGAGTCCCATAACAGTGGGAGAGAAAACATGTATGGACAACACCAAGGTGTCTGGGGTATATATATAGGAGAGGGTACAGATTTAGGGAACACACAGCCAAGGAAATGAATACTCCTAGGCTTCATTCCAATTGGCACCTGACTCTGTAAATGTTCCTTGCTGCCTCCTTCACAGAGTTCTCAATGTCATCTGACTGATCAGGTGACCTCATAGAGTAGCAGGATGCTGTGTTTGGTTATTGTGCTGTACTGCTATCTTACCAATCAATTAGTATTCCTTAAATGTCCCTTCATTGCTGTGTTATCTAGCTACACTTGCTTTTCAGTTGGGCTGCTTTTGGTTGCCATCTGCTGGTACTCACTAGTTTGGCTCCTTTGCAAAATCTGCTCTGTTTCCACCTGCTGGTGTTCCCACAAATTGCAACTTCCATATGGCATTTTTATATACCTGTAAAGGGGGAGAGGGGAGGGGAGCAGTTCTTTTAGCATATAAACTTAGTGGCCAAATAACCACTTTCTGATTTGGACCTCAAGTCATAGTCAGCCAAAAGAAGATTTCAGGCTTAGGTTAAGTCTCTTTTTTAAACTCATCTGATCATAGATTAGAGATGGAAGGGACCTGATTATAGGCTATCTATATATCCAATATATCTATATATCTATATATCCAATCCCTTCATTTTAAGGCTGAAGAAACTGAGGCCCCAAGAGACTAAGTCACTTGACTGATGTAAATAAAAATGGCAAAGCTGGTATTTAAATCCCTCTCCTCCAAATTCAAAGTCAGTGTTCTTTCCAATACAGTGTATTTCTTTGACTCCCTTGATTCTACCTACTGCTATTTCCTGGGCTCCTAGTTTGACTTGAACTAAGAAAATTCCTTTCAACTTCTCTCCATTCCCATGATGCCAGGTGTGGGCCAATATAAATCATCCCAGGAACAAGACTGAAAGGGGCTGGATGGTACTAGACTTACTTCCTCTTAGTAATAAAGTCACTTTCCTGCCTACAGAAGTATCTCTCCAGACACTAGCACAGTGTTTCTTACATAACACATGCCTAATAAATGTTTGATAAGTCAACGGGTGGATGATAGAGATGAGGCATTTTAAGCACTTCAAAGGAAGAAAACTCAGTAAATACACCAAGAAAAAGTAAGTTTTTTTAACCTAATTTAAGAGGTTCCCAGGGAGGAACTTCTATCAATACAAAGCCACTTTTGTTGCAATTTGCAATCTTAGAGAGTTGACTGGGGACAGTAAGAGGTTAAGTGAATTGCCCAGGGTCACAGAGCCACTACATGTCAGAGGCAGTGTGAACCTAGAATTTCCTTACTTTGAAGTTAGGCCCCTAGCCACTATCTACAATTAAAACTATTATTAGTAAGGGGCAGAGGGGATAATACTGGTATTTACAAGACCTATTCTGAGTGGGTGATTCCGTATTACATTCATGCCTGAAACAGGAAGTCCTCCCTCTAATTCAAGAGAAAATAGTGAATTGTGTTGTCTTTCTCGAATATTGGTAATCTCACTAATTCACTATCCATTGAAGGTGTACTTTCTATTAGTAATGGGTCTGTGCAGAGTTGTGCATGCTTGCTTCATCTAATTACCCTTGTAACCAAGCTTGCAATTATGAGCCAGCCAGCTAGCTGCATTTAATCACACAGGCTTTTGTCAGCCATTCTTCAGTGCCATATAGGAATCAAACCCCTGGCCTTGCCATCATTAACATCATGCTCTAACCAATTAAGCCATCTAGCTAGGTCATAATTCCCAAATACTGAAAATTTAATAGGTTCTGCAGAAAATATAAATTATTACTTCCTCGAATTCAAGAAAACTCAAGCTATCTTGATCTATCTCCAGCAGAAGTCTCCACCTCTCTCTTCCATCTTGTTGACTGCATTCAAGTTGTAATTGCTTTCTTCTATGAGCCCAAACATTCCTCATTTTCGTTCATTTTGAAAACCACTTCATTTTTGCAGATCTCTCTTCATTGTGTTTAAACTGAAGCTGTAAGTTATTGTATTAAAAAAAACCCTCAATTCCTGCCTTCCATTTTATCTTTAATTTCCTTTTCTGTCTCTGCTCTTCTGGAATACTTCTACTCTTAGTTGGCTTTCAACTTGTTCTCACTCTTAAGCTCCAGTTGGTTAATGAGCTACTTTTTGTCACTTATAATTCATCTTTCCCTCCTCTCAGATTACTTGATTGCAGAGTACTTTTTATTGCTTCTTGTCTTATTTAAGTATTTCTAGCATTCTGATGCAATGAATCCTAACCTCTGATGAATTGCAAATCCTCTTCCTTTTTAAAAAATTTAATGAGAGCCATCAGTCTTCTCAAAGTACTTTGACATAATCAAACAAGATGCAGAGTAAACTGGAAGGGGCTTCAAACCCCAACTCTGTTAATTATCATCCATGTGATCTTTCACCTCTCTGAGGCTCAGTTGCCTCAATTATAAAGTCTGGATTACCTTTTAATCTACCTCAGTGTTGCTGTGATATATACATACATACGTATGTGAGAGTGTGTGTGTGTGCATGTGTGTGTGTGTGTGTGTAAATTGCCTTGAATTATAAGATGATAGGTAAATGTAAAGATTATTAAATATTTTAATTTTATTTCTGTCTTACATGCAGTCTGCAACAGTCTTGGAAATAATTGGAAATACTCTAGGGCATCACAAAATGAGAACTGGGAACTCCTAGTCTGGAGTTAGCCATTGTATTAAGCTATTGTTTTCATTGTTTCAGCCAATTGCAATCCTATCTGTAAGAATTACAAGTAAACACAAAGGGAACAATTCCTATTACAGGAAATTGTGCACTTGTCGATGTAGCTTTTTTCATCTCTACAGCAAGATACAAAAAAAATGAGCATTTTAACAATTTAAACTAACAGTGGCTACAGAAATGCCAGGTAATAAAGGTCAAAGTTGAGCTGAGGCTATGTTTGTTTTATTTTTTTTCCACCCTTTTTATGATTTTCTCCAGCTGTAGAATGAGACAGTGTTGATTAGTGGTTAATACAAATGGATTTTCCCCTTTGAATTTCATTTATTAATGAACACTTCAGAATAGTAAGAGTCTAAAAGATAGCCACATTTAGTAACCAAAGATCTGGGTCTGAGTCTCGACTCTGATGTTGACTAACTGTCACCCTGGGCCAATCATTCAAACTTTTTGTACCTCAGAGTCTATATTTCTAAAAATACTTGTTATGAGTGTGTGGGTAAATGTTTACCAGCTCTCAAAACTAAATGTACACAGGATACACTTTTATATTTAATCTGCACTATTAACATTTTCTCCATCACCTTCTTAAGTCTAGATAATCAACAAAAAAAGAAAGCAAGCCTTGATTTGTAGCATTTTATAATTTCCAAGGTATAAATGCCCACACTGAAAAATTTACATTTGACTCTTATCAGCACATTCAAGTTAACTCCAGGGCTTGGATGAGGTAAAATAAGTCTTTGGGATCAAGGGACTGGGGTGACCTCAAAAAGTCATTCATTTTAATTCTATAACTGTTTTCACATTCTATATTTTACCTAACTGTTGACATCTTATTCCCCCTTCAGACCCAGCTCAAATTCTGTTCTTTTTATGAACCATTTTCTGATTACGAGCTAGCTTCAGCACACTCCTGATACCTGGCCTGTCTTCCTCAGTATTTTTTTTAGGCAATTGGGGTTAAGTGACTTGCCCAGGATCACACAGCTAGGAAGTGTCAAGTGTTTGGTCTGAGGTCAGATTTGAACTCAAGTCCTACTGACTTCAGGGCCAGTGCTCTATCCACTGTGCCACCTAGCTGCCCCAGTATTTTTATTAAGATCATAGATTTACAGCTGGAAGAGCTCTTGGAGGCCATTTAGTCCAATCTCCTTGTTTTCAGCTGAGGAAGATTGAGGCCAGAGACATTCATCAAATATCCCAAGGACACAAGGGTTTTAAGTGGTAGAGCTAGGATTCAAACCCAAAGACCACTGAGTCCAACTACAGGGCTTTTTCCATTTTATCATTATGGTGATGCAATGAGATAATGGGTCTGAAGGTTTTTCTAGACTGAAATGCTATACAAATATACTGAATTATATTATGTGTATTGCATATAATAATTGTTTAATGTTTGTTGACTAAAAAAAAAAAATGAATGACTTCTCTAGAGATTCCTAGAACTGACTTCTGTCATTTTATACATTTTCTGTTGCTTCAGTTCCCAGTGCTAAACCTGGATTTGTGTGCATTAATTATGTCTGTTCAATCTCTTGAATCTTAGTTTTCTGTAAATTTGTCTATTGCTATCACTGAAATTGGTGTGAACCTTCAAAAGCCTCTGCTCATTTTCTTGTTTTTTTTAATATATGTGTTTCTGTAGTTAGTACCACTAGGGCTTTTCTCAAGTTCAGTTGAAAATGTTGTTTCCTGTATTGAATAGAGAAATACGAATTAAAACAACTCTGAGATATCACCTCTCACCTATCAGATTGGCTAATATGACAGAAAGGGAAGATGATAAATGTTGGAGAAGATTGTGAAAATTGGGACATTAATGTATCGTTGGTGGAGTTGTGAACTGATCCAACCATTCTGGGGAGCAGTTTGGAACTATGCCCAAAGGTCAATCAAACTGTGCATGCCCTTTGATCCAGCAGTACCACTACTAGGTCTGTATCCCAAAGAGATAAAAAAAAAAGGTGGATGGGGAGGGGAGAAAGAAGCTACATATACAAAAATATTTATAGCAGTCCTTTTAGTGGTGGCAAAGAATTGAAAATTGAAGGAATGCATATCAATTGGGGAATGGCTGAACAAGTCGCGGTATATGAATGTAATAGAATACTATTGTGTTATGAGAAATGATGAAGAGGCAGATTTCAGAAAAACCTAGAAAGATTTACACGAACTCAATGCTGAGTAAAGTGAGCAGAACCAGGAGAACATTGTATACAATAACAGCAATATTGTATGATGATTAGCTATGATAGACTGATCCAAGACAATTCCAAAAGACTCAAGATGGAAAATGCTATCCACTTCCAGAGAAAGAACAATGCAGTCTGAATGAAAATCAGTGCATACTATTTTCAGTTGTTTTTGTTTTTTGGTGGTTTTTCCCTTTTCACTCTGGTTTTTTTTTCTTTTATAACACAACTAATGTGGAAATAAGCTTAACATGATTGCACAATATAACCTATATCAGATTGCTTGCCATCTAGTGGAGAGGGAAAGGAGGGAGGGAGAAATATTTAGAACTCAAAATCTTACAAAAAATAAATGTTAAAAACTATCTTCACATGTAATTGGAAAAATAAAATACTACAAAAAGAAAAGAAAACATGGTGTCCTATTTGCTTTTATCCTTGATGCATGAATCATTTATGAGTAGATAATTAGTGTTGTTTGATACAGTTGGAACACTTCCTTTCTGAGACAGTCATTCTTTATATTTAAATGTTCTTTTTTATATTTTGTATTTTAATGTTACCCTAATATTTATGTGTAAATAGATGCATATATGTACATATATGTATATGTATATGTATGTCTGTGTGTGTATATGTACATATAGGAAATGAGAGATAAAATGTCCACATAACACATACTATACACATATTCACACAAATATACTAAAAAATAAATATACACAGATATATACATATACATCTCTTTTAGTACAAGTGACTCCTTTCAAAGCATTACCTGATTAGTCATTAAGAACATCAATTCAAACCCTGTATTGTGCTGTACATTGATAAACTCTTCAAAGATCCTTATCACCAACCTTATTAATCCCTCTACCATACATATGTGAAACATAGATGTATGAATTCATATCTTGTGTTTTGTGTGGTTGTCTGTAAATATATATGAAAGAAAAATTGGAAAACTATATCCTTTGGGGACATTGGGAAGGCACCATTGAAGCTCTCTGGCAGTCCGCCTGTGGTCACTTACTCTTGCCATGTGGCCAGCCCATCTTCTCTTCCTATCATACAATTCCTCAATACTTTTTACTCCTGGTCTCCTTCTGACTTCCTCATTGGACATGTGCCTACTCATACCCAACATGTACCTCTCCATTGCTCTAATGAGTAACACGTAGGTATATAGCTGTAGCAGCTAAATCATTGAAATTTTGACAGTCTTACTATAAATGAAACCAGAAGAGAGAAGGACATTGCAGCTAAACAGAGAATGGCTCAAGGATAATACTTGAAGTTAGCAGAATGGGTTTTTATCATAAAGCTTCAAAAGAAGCAAGAAATACAATTTCATAAGGTATTTGATCATCACATATTATAGTACCAAGGAAAAGCATTTATAAGTAACCACCATGAAAAAGCACCAGTTGATGAGGGTGAAGTGACAGAGAAATTCTATGAAGAATTAAAAAGACCTATCAAATTAAATCAACATGTACTTTGATGATTGTCTACTTCAATGTGAAGGAGGGGAAAGGGAAAGGTAGGTAGAAATATGTAGGAAAATATAGTTCAAGAGAAAGAATTAAGAGAGGCCAAAAACTGACATATTACATGGAAGTTTCACACCTTTATACAATGAACACTTTCTTTTAGAAAACAATCGATAGAAAATGGATGTACTGAGGACCACCAAATAACACCACTAAAAATTAAACCAATTATATTTTAACAAATAGTAAAAGACTTGTTATTGATATAGGAGTTGTCCCTGGCTTAGATGGCTGTGTACAGTGAGACTATTGAATCATCAAAGATATAATCATAAATAATAAAAAAGCAAGAAGAAAGAATAACAATTATTATAAAACATGTGGTATATAACAAATACCTTAACTCTGGACTATTTAAACAAATAACAAAAATATCATAAATTGGAGATGAACAATAGAAATGACATTGACACCAATTATAACAATCTTATCCACAAGTTTAACAGATATAAATTAATTGCTGCAACAGGAACAAAAGACCTGGGAAGACATCTAAATCAACAAACATCTGACTTACTTGCCAGAGATAGATGGCTTCCAAAAGACAATACCAGGTTAAGACTACAAAGTTATTTCTAAAATCTTACCAAGAAGGATGATGGATGATTATGAGCAGTATCATTTCATAAAGTAGAGGGAATCAATGGAGAGCAAAACCAGTTTAAAGAAAGTCTGGCATGATGTCCAACTAAGCAAAGCCATCCTGGGGGCATTTAAGGATGAAAATGGCAGAAGGACTACAAACTGAAGAAAAATGGAAAATATTTACAAAAATCATGATAGCAGACTGTCCATCAAATACAATGCCATATTTGGACTCTAAAAGCACAGTCCCAGATATGCTAACAGAGAAGAGAACAAATACAGAAACTATGCATTTGGAAATTTATTTTGCCAGCGTTGTGAAGGAAAAGAGAGAGACTAGAGAGAGGAAAACATGTTAGAAGACTATCAAAATTTTCCAGGAGTGAGATAAGGAAGATCTGTACTGAAGGGTAGGTATTTCAAGGGTAAAAATGACAGTTTTTAATGTGGGGTGTGTGTGTGCATGTGTGTGTGTGTGTGTATGTGTGAGAGAGAGAGAGAGTGAGAGAGAGAGAGAGAGAGAGAGAGAGAGAGAGAGAGAGAGAGAGAGAATGAAAGACAGATGGATAGACAGACTGATGGATGGATGGATGGATACAGACAAAATAATTCCAAGGTTTTAGGCCATCAACTAAAGTGGAGAAATTAAATTTTGGAGGGGAGACAACAAGATCTGTTTTGAATATTTTGAGTTTGGGACGTTGAGACCAGATGGGTGTCCAGCTAACAGTCAAAAATGTGAAAATGAAACTCAAAAGGTAGGTCAGAGCTCAAGGTATGGATTTGGAAGTCTTCTGAATAGAAGTGGTCATTGAAGGCACTAGGGATGTTTGTCTTAAAAAAAAATACTAGACATTACTTTTATGCCTCCCAGAAACTGGAGAAGTACATGGCACATAATTGGCACTTAATACATACTTATCAAATCTAATTAATTGAAATGAAATGAATTTACATGTTAGCTAATGTCATATTTTAAGGTTTTTCGTATGGAAAGGGGATTTGCCTTGTTATGCTAACCCCAGAAGGCAAAATGAGGAGCTAATGAGTAATTAAAAGTTGAAAAGAGACAAATTTAGCTCTATTATAAGGGGCAAAAATTTACTAACAAGTAGAGGTTTCCGCAAATGGAATGGACTGCCTTGAATAGCAGTATATTTTCCCTTTCTGGAGATCTTCAAACAAGGGTTAGACTACAATTTATAGGTATTTGGTGTTGGGGAGGGGGTGGGGTTGTTAAGATAGAAGTTGGATGAGATGGTCTCTGAGGTTCCTTCCCCTAGATTCTGTAATATATTGATAGATAGATAGAGATATTAAGAGATCTCTATACACTAAATATTTAAAGAAAATAAAATATCCTATTTGAATAGTATACTAAGCACAAAACTTTTAAAAAATATTTTGCAAGTAAAGTAGAATCAAAATTTGAACATAGAATAGGATACAGTTTAACAAGAGCATATTTATATTAGAACAAAATTATGAGGTGTTTTCTCTTGTCTGCAATTTATTGTCATAGGAATAGAAGAGAAGAAGGGCAGAGAACTAAAATTGCTCACTAAGATCTGCATACAAAGAAAGGAACTTGCATTGAAATAATGAATTAAGGAATTTTGAGTGCAATACTAATGTTGAAACTGACAAGTTGCACAGAGTAGGCTATTGAAGAAGTGAACATAAGTTCAAAATTTGACAGCATCTATGGAAAATAACGTAAATGTTATTTTCCTTAGTCATGCATGTTGTTGGTACTGTTGTTCATTCATTTCAGTTGTGTCCAACTCTTTGTGACTCCATGTGGATTTTTCTTGGCAAAAATACTGAAGTGGTTTGCCATTTCCTCCTCCAGCTCAGATGAGGAACTGAGGCAAACAAGCTTAAATAATTTGCCCAGGGCCACACAACTAGTAAGTGTCTGAGGCCAGATTTGAACTGAGAAAGATGAGTCTTTCTGAATCCAGGCTGGTTACTCTATCCACTGCCCTATTTAGCTGCCTGTGCATGTTGTAAATAAAGGCTAATAAAATTAATAAAAATCAAGGAATGAAATGTTAGTGGAATGAATAGAAGGAGACTTTCCATGATAATTTGAAAATATTTCATTTATTAGAAGTGAATTGTGTAAAAGGAAAATTAGTAAAATATTCCCAGAAAAAAAATTAAGAAGAAGAAAATGCCATCTCTAAATGTTGACACTAGAGAAATACTGTATTTAAAAAATAATTCTGTAGGGTATGAGCCTGCTAAAGTTATTGCAAAAGGAATAAGGATATGTGTAAATAATATAATTTTTAATGTAGTAACTACTCAATTCCCAACAATGAGATAGCTGATTGAAAAGTGGAATTGTTTGACTTTGAGAAGTGTAGATTTCTCCCCTCAAATTGGAGAGATAAAAAAAGTAAAGATGTGGATTCCTGCAGACATATAGGAACATAGTATGACCTTGATGTTTCTCTCTTCCCAGTGTTACCAAGCTGATGAAAGATAAAAAGAGAATTCTAAAAAGACTGTAGCTAAAAACTCCCAGAGGAATTATTTCAATGTCTAATCAAAGGAGAAGCTAAAAGAGCAACGATCAAGCAATGAACAAATATTTATTAAGGATCTACTATATAAAAGGCAATATGCTAAACATTTGGGCAAAGCAAAGAAGTGTAAGATGTGGTCCAAACTCACAGAGAGATTACAATTTATTTAGGAAGATAAGGCATAGATATGTAAAAAGTTAACTAAAAATATAAGTTAAATAATATGCTTGATACCAGAGAGAAGTATGTGATTAATTCCCAAATGAACAGCAGAGTCAAGCTCTTGGTGATCATTTCAGTCTTGGCTGGTGAGGAGAGGATTCATTGAGGTAATGGGACTTGTATTATGTTTTGAAAGATTGAGGTAAATAGAGGAGAGTAGGAAAGATACCCAAAGAAGGAAAAGAGGAGTGAGCAAACTCCCAGAGAAAAGTAGGACCATTTCAGAGGATAGTAAGTAAACTAATTTGGTGGGAGCAAAAGGTTTATCTGTAATGTAAGAATAATGGGACATAAAGCTGAAAAAGTATTTAGACTAAATTGTGGTGGTCTTGAATATTCTCTGAGGTAAGATGCAACCCAAAGCTATGAGGAAGTCACAGGATGGAATCTTTACAAAAGAAATTCTTTGAAAATTAGAGACAAACTTGAAGGTTTCACATGATGTCAATGGAATTGAAATGAATAGCAGGCTGGGAAAGACCAGAATAGACTCCTAACATCTGAGTTCTTAGATAATTTGCTTAACTTAATCTCAAATTCTTTAAACACAGAACTTTAGAAATTCAAGGAAATTAATATCATCTGTTCTAATTCTCTCATTTTACAGAAGAGGAATCAGAGGTCCAGAGAAAACAGCATAGATCTTGGAGCCAGAAGATGTGGGTTCATATTCCAGCTCTGCCAATGACTAGTTCCTTAATCTTCTTTAAGACACTCAGCTTCAGATTTTTAAGATTTAGATTTTTCCCCCTTGAGATCCCACAGCTAGTTATTAGCAGAAGTTAAACAGGAAATTTGAGTATCAACAGAGTGGAAAACGGCAAGGTGAAGAGGAGGTTGCATGGTCCTAGGGCAAGGGTTCTTAACCCATGTCATGGATACTTTTAGTAATCTGGTGAAGTGTATGGATCCCTTCTCAGAATAATGTTTTTAAATATCTAAAATAAATACATGGGATTACAAAGCAAATCAATTGTATTTCAATAGAATTATCAATATGTTGCAAAAAAAATAAAACTTGTTCAGGGACCCCAAATTAAGAATCTCCATGGAAGTTCCCAGCCAAGTGGTTTAGCTCCTTCTACTCATGTTTTCTGGAGATCCAATTTGGAGGGCAGCAGGTACACATGCAGTAAAATGTTTTTGACAAACAAAACCTATGGAAACTAGCTCTGACCAGAACCTTAGAGGCTGGTTTTGAATGGCCTGATGAGATTAGAGTCTGTGGAGGGAGAAAGAGAGAGGGTTTATGCTGAGGTAGACAAAGGGAGTTAGTGGCTTTTACAAATGCATCCCTTCAGGGTAACCAGAGCCAATGGTTCAGAGTACACTGAAAGGATAAATATTGGGGTTCATAGAATGCCTTTGATCTCAGGGGCTGCATTTAATGGACTCATTAGGTCCATTTGGGTTCCTTCTGCCTAAATATCCTAGTTCCTCCTTGGATAGGAATTATGGAGAAAGGGAAATGCCTAACCAGATTACACTGGTAGGAGTGAGAAAAATCATTTCTTCACAAATGAAGATGAAATAGAAAAATCAAGTGAGTTTTCTATTAAGAAGAAATGCACAAATCAATTGGATAATAAATTCTGACTTTTAAATGAAATTATATAACTCTAGATAATGTCTCCCCTGATAGAATGTAAGCTCCTTGAGAGTAAGAATTCTTCCATTCTTTGTATTTGTATGCACAGTGCCTAGGACATAGTGGGCAATTAATAAATTCATGTTGATTAATTGCTTGACAAATGAGAAAAATAACCTTAAGTCTGGGGATACATTACACTTCTATTATGCTTCATAAGCACAAATGAACAAGGTTAACCTAGATCACAATTCAATCTCTGATACATTTAAGGGAGCCTATTTGAATAGTGATAGTAACTATTAGAAATGTTTTCACTTCCCAAAATAAAATGTATAGCACATAGTGGAGAAAATTTAAATATAAATATCTATTACAACCAACATTCCATAATACACCTTTATAAATTAAAAAAAAAACACACAGCTTCAGAATATAAACAACACATTTTCTGGCCTACTGGGTCTTTTTTGAAGGATATAAGAACACCATTCTGTCATGATAAATCAGATAATACATGAGGATGAAAGGGTATTTCATTGTTCAAGGAAATTCCATTTTTGGAGAGAAGGAACATTTATTTGGCATTTTAGAAAGCAGTGCACTTTGGAGGAATGATGATTGTGAATATGGAGACAAAGACAATGGCTAAAAGGAAATCTCCTATGAAAACATCTTATAAAACAAATTAATCTGGAATTTATAGATATTAATATAAGGAAAGTAAACTCAGTAAGGAGAGGCTGTTAAGATCTAGCCAAAATGAAAGTATTATTCATATTAAGGGAAGTGCTAAACTGTGGATATAACTTCAACATAGCTGGACAAGTACAATAACTAGCCTATTAATAATAAAAGATATAAATTACAGATAGGCTGTAATGTAAAGTAGAAGCCTCATTTTGTCTCATAAATCCAAAATTTTTAATAGTTAAAAAGTATAATGAAGAAACTAGACATAGGTAATGATTATAACATGGATTAAAATAGAAGAATTTTCAAGCTATTCTTTGTCTTCATTCGTGATGGATGGAGAGCTATAGCAAATCTCAGTTCTGTCTTTTGCTGGCTCTGACCATGGGTAAATAATTTGACCTCAAGTTCCTCATTTGTAAAACGTGAAGAATAATATTTCCTCTTCCTCCCTCACAACAAGGTTGCAAGGATCAATGTAGCTAACAGATAGAGCACTGGAACTAGAATCTAGGTAACCTGGGTTCAAATTCAACCTCAGACATTTATTAGCTGTATGACCCTGGACATGTTACTTAACCTCTGTTTGCCTCAATTTCCTCAACTGTAAAATGGACATAATAGCACCTACTTCCTAGGGTTGTTGTAAAGCTCAAATGAGATATTTGTAAAGCGCTTAGCACAGTGTCTGGCACATAGTAGATGCAATATAAATGCTAGCTATTATTATTTTTACTATTAAAAGGCACTAAATAAATTTTGGAGCCACTAGGTGGTGCAGTGGATAAAGTGTCAACCCTGGAGTCAGGATGATCTGAGTTCGAATCCAGCCTCAGAAACTTACAAGCTGTGTGACCCTGGGAAAGTCATTTAACCCCATTCTACTAAACCTATTCTTTTAATTGTCAAATCCAGTGATGTTTTCCCCAGTTTTTATCATTCTTTTTCTCTCTGAATCTTTTAATACTGTTAATTATTTCCCCAGATGCTTTTTCCTCCCTCAGCCTTATTTCTCTAAACCACTACTCCTTAACTTTCATTAGATCCCTAACCTCTTCCCAATCCCTTAATGTCAACATTCCTCAATGGAGCTATCTTTAATTCTCTGATATTCCATATTCTCTCTTCTGTCAATCTCATTCACTCATACATCTTTGACTATTGTCTCTATGTATATGATTCTCCCATTTATATTACTAGTCCCAGCTTCTCTTGAATGAATGATTGAGTGAATGAATAAACAAATCAAAAAAGTTATAAAATACCTACCATATGCCAGTGATTATGATAACTTCTGGGTATCAAAACAAAAAGTTAGACAATCCCTGCTCTCTAGAAGCATAGAGAAGTGAGTATTGACCTGAGTATGGAGTTTTGGTGGAGCCATGGGGTAGGTAATTGTTAAGACCCTTTCATGGTAGTAACAATCTGACTCATTTCCAGAGCAAGAAGTGTAAATTTTCAGGGTAGGGAGGGGTGGAGATAGGTGAATGGCAAGATATCCTGAGTGGAGAGACAAGAAGTGTGGTCTGTGGCAGGCTAGATACAATGGGTTAGGTGAGTTTGCACTGACTCACCAATGAGGTCAGCTGAGAACTAGGACTAAATTTCAAAACTGATTGGATTAATTTCCTATCTCTAGTCTAGAAGATGCTTTTCTAAATGGTGAAAGGAGGGCAGCAATAGGGAAGATGAAAAGATGACTGCCAAGAGGAAGATAGGTGAACAAAGCTCTCTTCTGAGTGTCATGGCCACATCTCTCCCTGGACATCCCATGTGCACTTCAAGTTAAAGATGTTGAGTACAAATGTCATTATCTTTCCTCATACACCTATTCCTTCTTCTGACTCTGTCTATGGCACCAACATTCACCTAGATGCTTGCATTTAAAAACTTGGAGTCACCTTTGACCTTTCCCTTTTCCTTGCCACTTATATCCAATCTGTTTCCAGATCCTATATTTCCTTCTCCACATCATCTCTTGAATTTGTTTCTTCCTATTTCCATCACCTCTTCTTTAGTACGGACCCTTGTTACCTAAAAGTATAACAGACTCTTAACAGGTCTTTCTACAGCTGCTCTCTCTCCATTTTAAACCATGCTTCGTATTCCTGCTAGAATAAGCTTTTCATGTATTAATTATAAAGTTCAAATTCTTCTTCCTGCAATTAAAGACATTTCACAACTAGTGACACCATACTTTTCCAGCCTCATCTTTTATTCCTCCTCAGATATACTTTATACTCCAACTGAGCTGAAGTGCTCTGGGGATAGGGATAGAGACTAGTTTTGTGATTTCTTTGGTATAGGGAAATCCTGGATGGGGAATCTCCCATTACTAATGTAGGTCTGTACCTTCTCTGCCACATGTAAGTAGTCTTAAAGAGTTGGCTAGGGTACTGACTCATCCAGAGCTACATAGTCAACATATTCCAGAGACAAGACACGATGCCACACTGCTACTAGTAGGAGTGACCTCTGCATTAACTCCATTCCTCCATTCCTGAGCTCCCTAGATAACCAAGCTTTTGCTGTATCGTTGTTTTGTTCCCATTATTGTATACATACTGGTGAGCTGCCAATAGTGGAAAGGGAAATTTGTAATTTAATTGATAGGGGGAACTCCCACTATCAAGAGGAAAACATTTGCCACTTCGAGAATTGCCTAGAGCACTGAGCAGTTAGGCAACTTGCTTGGTGTCACGCAGTCTACATGTGTCAGAGGTGGGAAATGAACCCAGGTCTTCTTGATTTGGAGGCTGGATCTCTAACCATTATGCCACACTGCCTCTCAGAAATAGCGACATGCAAAAATCGGTGTGTTTTTTTTAACAGATGGATTATTCTAAAATAAATGTGGGGGGGGGAAAGGATACACATGATGGTATTTGCAGGTATTTTCATATGGATAGAAGCTACTTTAGTCCTCAAGCTGGCAAATAGAAAGGAGCATTGAAATATATTCACCCATTCACTTTGGCTAAGTTAAACCAAGGTAAATGTGCTGGTATCATGTGGGGATCTGATGACAGTGTAGAATAGTTTAATCAACATTTCAGATACAGAAATGTTTAGACTGAGAGTCAGTATGGCTTAAAATACTCTCTCTGTCATGGATGATAACTAATTTTGTTTGATATAAAACACTAGTTTTCTGTGAAAATCCTAATATTGTATTCTTACATTCCATTACAATATTGAGACTTATGGAGAGTTCCAAAAGTGAATCATACCAGCCAGTATGTCTTTAAAGTAATTGGCTTTTATTATGGTGTGGTTTCACTCACAATGCTTAAAAACATATTTGGTGTCAAGGACAGGAAAAGACAGATGCAACCAGGGCATCGATCTATACATGCAAGATCATGATGGTAAATGACACCACTAACACAGAGCAGGAACTCCAGCTACAATGATCTTCAGGTTACTGCGTGAGGGGCTTAATGAAAGTTATAACCACTCTATTCTCATTGCCAATGGACGAGAGACCTAGTTCCTTTGTCACCTCCACACTGAGGCAGCTCATGACAATGGTTAGGACCCTGGCTTTTAGAGAAAAATGTGGGCTTTCACACAAGCACATCCAATTGATTCACTCTCTCTGATATCATAGGCAAGAGAATTCTAGGGATTGACTGTGGTCAGTGCAGGTGTGGGCTATGAGAATTTCCAGAAAAGGGCAAACAAAGCAAAGGTAGCCAGGATAGAGTCTCTGGAGAAAAAGCACCCTAAGAAAGTCTAGGTCCCCCCAAACAGAGAAGTTTTTTAACTATCACAAGTGCTTTTCTTTTCTTTCCTTTCTTTTGTGAGGCAATCAAGGTTAAGTGACTTGCCCAGAGTCACACAGCTAGTAAGTGTTAAGTGTCTGAGGCTGGATTTGAATTCAGGTCCTCCTGATTCCAAGGACAGAGCTCTATTCACTGTGCACCTGGCTGCTCCCACAGGTGCTTTTCAAACAATCCTTTATTTCCAAAGGTACCATCTAGGGTATTTTGAAAGAGGAAATTGTCAATGATACTGTAAGTTATTGTCATATGGATTCCAATGCTAGTAACAATGCCTACTATATAGATATGGAGTTTTAGAGGAAATATGACAAATACATTTCTCTGAAATATTTAATCTCCAAGTCATGCAAAAAGAAGCAGTTCTGAAAACACAAGGACACAGGGAAAGAGCAAATGAGTGGGAAGCTGTTCCTTATAACTATTCCTGTGATTATGGGCTGTCAGGCAGAGGGTGAATTAACATAGCAGAAATGATATGGCAAAGGAGTCTTTGGCTGAACATAGCTCATTCAATTAAAAATATCACTAAAAATTGAACTATGTAAAAATATGCTCTAGAGAATTGGGAGGAAGTCACTTTTAAAAGCTTAAAAAAAAACTTTGTTTTTTTTCCACCAAGATGACTACTAGTCCATAACTCTTAAAGTAATTAAATGTTCACTTCATCTGCTTTAAAAAATCGTGATCTTGTAGTTTAAAACAAAAAATGTCCATTTTCATATTTCTGTTACACAGTATCCTTTTTGTCTTTCCATTTTCTGAGAAAGACTGTGCTTTCAGAAAGGACAGCTAGTCATGGCTGGCAACCTTCATTTGTTACCTCATTCTACTCACAGAATGCATATGGATTGACAGAATGGCAACAGAAAATGAATGTATATCATGCAGATAAGTTCCCAGTGGAGAGTACACATTTCATCTGATTCATCTAATCCTTTTATATTGACTCTCCACATACTGTTGCTGTCATCTACTGACCTCCAGGTTGGAAACTGTAGGGATATCTTTCAGTCTTCCCTCTTTCTAATGTCCTATATTTGATCAGTTACTACATATGGCGAATTCCAACTTAGCGGTGTCTTTTGGATCTATTTGCTCCTAATACCTGACTTACAGTCTCCAAACATCTTTGATCATGTAGCCTATAAGCCAAAATTTTTGAGCATATAATATGTGTGTGTGTGGAGAGAGAGAAAGAGAGAGAGGGAGATAGAGAGAGACTTATTTATAAGTTGCATACATGTATTACTCTGTTAATAATTAGGTAGATCATAAAATAAGCAAAACTGGTCATTTTAAAAGATGGAGAAAAGATGAAATAATATTCAATCCTAGATTCAATAGGGAGCCACAGAAGTTCATTGAGTAGAGAAATGATAAGATCAGACCTGCAATGATTAGAAAAATCACTTAACAACTGTATGGAAGATGGATTGGAGTATGAAAGACTTGAGGACCACTTGAGAGTTCATTATAATAATACAGGTGATAGGTGATGGGGGGGGAGAGAAAACAACTGTATGAGAGGAGAAAAGAGGGTGGATGTAAGAGATAGTGTGGGAAAAGAAACTACAGGACCTGACAATTGATTAGATATTTGGAATGTGAGAATGAGAAGTTAAGAATAATGCTGAGATATAAAATCTGGTTGAATGGAAATGATGTGACACCTTCAACAAAAACAAGGAAGCTTGGAAGAGGCATGGGTGTTGGGAGGAAAACTGAATGAAATCTGTGATGCAAGTCATAGCATAGCCATGCCTGTTCATCCTATGAGACTCATCTCACTTTGTCTCACCAAAATATAAAAAGGTAGGTTAGGGGAATTATTTACCAGCTACTGCCTAGAAAAACCTGACAAGGGGTACTTGAAGTAGCCATAAGCTATTATATGAGGCATGGTGGTATTATTTTTGGGGAGAATTTTGCCTATGGAGATGCTGGTCCCAGCTACCCTGAAGACCCTAGACTTGAAGCAGATGAGTGGAAGTTAAAAGGGAACCAGCCTAGGTTGGGGTAGTTTAGGGTGAAAAATGGGGAATAGATGGGTGTTACATTACCTGTCTTCTAATTTTGTTTCCTTTTATGGTCATGCCATTTCCTAATGGGCATATGGGGAACCCTCTTTGCAAACTATTTCACAAGATTATTGCAATAGTTTCCTAATGTGTCTTCCCACCTCTTTAGTATCCCTCCTCCAATTTATCCTTTATGCCACTGCCAGAATAATTTTTCTATTCATAGATGTAGTCATGTTACTCCTCTGAGCAGAACTTCAGAAGCAATAGCCCCTTCTAGTCTAGAGAGTACTTTAAACTCTTCTGCTTAGCATCCTCGGCCCTCCACAACTTGCTGCCTTACCTGCCTTACCTAATATTATTCCTCTCCATATATGTTATGACCTAGCCAAACAACCCCCAAACATATTCTACACTTTCTTGCCTCCTTATAACTAAAATGATCTCTCTCTGTGTCTGTCTGTCTGTCTCTCTCTGTCCTTCTGTCTCTTCTTCTTGTTAAATACCCTATCCATCCTTTAAAACCCATTTCTAATGTTAGTTCTTTCCAGATTTCCCAAATTTACCTTCCTTTTCTGGCTTAACCAAGAACTTTGTTTTCTACTTTTTTGGATGCATTTATCATGCCATACTGTTTATTAAAGTTCTATGTCTTTGTATCATTTCCCAAGTAGATTTGGATCTCTACCAGGGCAGAAACTGTATCTTTCTCTAAATTTTGTAGAAACAGCATATTGTCATGGAAAGAATGCTTGACATTGCAACAAGAATTTTGGGTATGAATCCCATATCAACCACTGACTGTGGAACCATTAACAAGTCACTGAAATTCTCTGAGTCTCAATTTACTCATCTGAATAATGCTTGCCCTGACTACTTTGTAGGGTTGCTGTTAAGAAAGCATTGTGCAAATATTAAAATGTTCTATAAAGTGAATTGTTATTACTGTATCTCCTTCCAAAATCTAACATAGCTCTCTGAGTACACTAGATATTTAATAAATATCTCTTGAATGAATCAACCAATCAGTCAATTCAATATAGGAGGGCCAAAAATTGTGATGACAAGGAATAAAAAAACACTAAGGAAAAGAATGAAGAAGGGTAAACTTCTCTTCCAATTTGCTTAATGAAGCCTGTTTGAGCAAATGTTCTACTTATTTTGGAAGCCAATGACCTGAAGCAAAATAATTTGATCAAGTAGGTCATCAAGTGTCCCAGGCTTGCCACTGCTCCCATTTCCTAAGTCTATTTCACAATGTATTATTATACATTAGCATATCATGCAGGATTCATCATACTCATATTACAACCCAACTCAATGTATGAGAAGTGATTCTACTCCCAGAGATCCAGTAGTCTCATTAGATAGCTTGATTAGAAATGTTATTGTGTACTATGGTGCCATCTCAATCACTCTGATCCTGTGTTTTGGATTGACATCCTTTGATATTTGTGTTGGGCAATGTCCAGAAGCAGCATCTGATGCCAAGCTTGGTCATGCAGAGAATATATATTTAAGAAGTAATTTCATTTATAACAAACAGGTCCAGCTGGGAACACAGCTGTTAAATGAGAAGGCAATGAAAACTTCCATGTACTCAGAGAAGTCCAATTATAAAAGTACCTAGAAAATCCCCCAAATTCATAAATGGATTAGCCCACCACCATCTTTGGTATAGCATATATCCAGATATATGTGTACATATTTGTATGTACACATATATTAAATATACATATGTACATGTATATTTTTAAAGGCATATATCTTGATCATTATATAACAGAAACAACAGAGAAGATTAGGCTCTAATAAATCTATATAACTATTGACAGAAGTTAAAATAATGTCTTCAAAGCAATGTTGCCTAAGCTTCTTAACCCAGATCCAGATTTTCCTATGTGTAGTCTTAAAATCCAAAGGTTGAAATGAACCATAAAAAATGAAGTAGAAGTTCCCACACTCTCTCAACTTTTAGCCCAGTACCCTTCATTAAATAAAACATGAAGAAAGATCAGAGAACATAATAAAAAAGAAAGATAGGGACCTGTTTACATTAGCCTGGTTTTACATTAATGAAGAGACTTCTTGTTGCTTGCAATGTTTTCAGATGTTAAGGTCTTTAGAGCAAGTCATCAGAAAAAAGTGAGAGGATTACACTAGAAACCTTAGATATGCTTGCTCTACCTGAAAACTTCCCTTAGGTAACCAACTGGGCTACCTTGGTCTCTATTCAGTTTACCTTCATAACTTCAGAGACAAGATCCCAGATGGTGTCAAAGGGAACCACTTTCCCCAGAGAATATAAACCACATAGTATATGCCCTGAGTATTTTCTTGCACAAATATTGCAAAAAACCACAGACAACTTAGATACAAAAAAGAGAAGCCACGCTATTTTAAGACCAGTCCCTGCCTTATTTCATTGAAGACACTTTTGTAGTTCTCACCTGTATCAGCACTGTATTGCACCACACTCACAAAATCAAAATTACAGAATCTGAACTGGGTGGCACCTCAGAGGTAACCTGGTCCAATTTGTATTCCTTGCCACTGCAAAATGGTTGGCTAATTTTGTACTAACAGTAATCTTCTACCAATGAAGCTTGCCTTTATGTATCCAAGATGTAATGTTCATTTCTATGATAGTGGGATTCCCAATGCCTCCCCAGAAAGTGCCCCAAATCTCTTTCCTTGGCCTATGCTACTCTACAGTCTAAATAATACAGCCACAGCCATGGTTTTCCTTTTGCATCTGCTTTGTTTTGTTCAGGGTTTTTCTGAACCAATCAGTTCTGATATCCTCTGCAACTACCACGGCTTTTCTTAGGGATCAGGGACAATACTTGCCAACAAAATAGTCATCTTCATAGAGCTAAGGCATGAGGTATTCTCTGTGAATCATAATTCTGTTTTGCCAGTCAAGATTCCAGATTAGCACCTTGAAGCTAGCTAAGAGAGGTTTTAGGGAGACTGGATCTTCCCATCAAATTCCTTTGCAGCTGAGTCAGTGGGAGAATATGACATCAAATGAATATTGTTTGTACTATTTCCCTAAATTTCTGCCTTTTTGATTTGGAAATGCCTACAGCTTTTTATCACTAAAAAAAATCACTAAATCTTTTATCAGTAAAATGAGTTTTTAACCAACACACTTTGCTTAATTAGTTATTATATCTGGATTTTATCTAATGAAGGAACAGCTTGATGTAATGAAAAGAGCATGAGGCTAGGAATCAGGAGACCCTGAGTTCGTTTCCAGATTCTGCTACTAACTAGCTGTGTGCCCTCCAGCAAATCACTTTCACCTCTCTCCACCTTAGCTTCCTCATCAGTAAAACAAGGGCTTTCAAAAAGACACTTTCCAAGGTCCCTTCCAGTTCGAACATACTGTGAATCTGGTGTCTAAGAAAATGAGGCAGTAAGGCAGTGCTAAAAATGAGGGCTTGTGAAAACTTTTCCCTAGTTGCATTTAATCATAATTATATCCATAAGTCTTTCCCTTTTCAGGTTTCCATATTTATACATAGGCTTGGCACTTTTCCAATGGATGACATAGCCTACAGTGAAATAATCCTCCCTGCTACACAGCATTGATTTGTGTTCAAGAACCTCTGGGATCCAAGTTGTGGTGATAGATAACCTCCCTCAAATAACTATTGTTCCATGGTAATGCATATGTTTTCCAAAGGTTCCTCTCTTTAGATCCATAAAGCATAAACATAAATTCTGGAGCCTGACCCTCAGAAATAAAGCTCAGAAAAGATCCCTCTCAATTCAAGCAGCAAAAGCTTTGCCATGCCTTCAGTATCCCCTTTCTAAAAGGCAGGGACTGCTTGGGAAGTATTTCTACTCAAATTTTGTTTGCTTTTTTTTTTTAACTGATTTTTTTTAGTAGTATTCTAACATGCCCTGGGTCAGCTTTTATTCCCAGTATAGTGTTTTAATGTTTAGTGTAATGGTGAACGTGTTTCAGTCCCCTGGGGAAAAGAGCATTTTATTTAATTCTTCCAATTTTTGAACTAAACGACACTTGTCATGTGTGTTACATATGTGTCATCAATTTTCTAAGAGTTGGAATGCAAGAAACTATACATAACAATTAACAAATGCTTTTGTTTGACTCTACTAACCCTCTATAATTTCCTCCTCCTCTGTACTTCCACATATCTCTCAGTGTGTAACTACTTGCCTGCTTTTAGCACTTCCTGCTGTCTTGATTCGAATAATGGTTTCAGGTGTGTTAGATTTGTCTGTCTAATTTGTGAGTTTCTTAAGTGCAGAAACCAGTCCTGATACTTCTTTATTGCCCGCAGCATCCATAGTAATGCTGTTTATATAGTACGAATAATAATAATAACTGATTTATAGAGTACTGTGGACTTAACAAAGAGCTGGACAACTAAGTATGTCTCTTGATCTTCACAATAATATTGTGAGTTAGTAGATACTCAAAAATATTAACTGAACTCAAATCAAAGTCATCAGTATGAAAATTGATTGTCTTTGGATAGTGTCATGAAAAATAAATCTAATTATTTGAGCTTTCCTTCCCTCATAGAGTCACAGAACACTGAATAATCAAGCTCTACCAATAATGAATTCCATGACAGTGGGCTTTGAGGCACTGGTTACATTTGCATATAAGATATGTGGGAATGTAATATATCTTAGCACACATAGTGTTGCCCCTTTACCTTTATTAAAGCCTCACTTACCAGACTTAAAGGTTGGAATAAGCAATCACTATTTATGCTGATCAACAAGTGGGACTCCCTCCACTGAGAGAGACTGCACAGCATTTGAAATTTAGTAGCTAAACCTTATGGAGTTGCCTGAAGGGTCAGAGATGAACTGATTTGATCATGGTGATATAAGTAGGAAATATCAAAGGTGGAACTTGAACTCAGAACTGCCTGAGTTCACTACACCAAGCTGCCTCACAATCATTTTAGAAGTTGATTTTGTTATCACTCCTCAATACAATAACCAAGCCCCCTAGTCAGATTTTCTGCTTTCTTAGTCAAATATCTGTGTGCCAATGAGTGCATACCCTAAAATAATAACTCATAGGGCAATTGGGTGCTCTCTGTCTCTGTTTCTCTTTGTTTTTCTCTATCTCTGTCTTTGGCCTCTGTCTCTGTTTCTATCTGTCTCTGTCTCTCTATTTCTCTGCATGTCTCTCTCTCTCTCTCTCTCTCTCTCTCTCTCTCTGTTATTGCACAAGTGGATGTCTGGGAATGTATATAGATAAGTACAAATGATCGATCAACCAAGAAGAATTTTCTAAGTGCCCATTATGTACCAGGCACTGTGCCAGGTTCTGGGGATACAAATAGAAAGAATGACCACAATACTGGTTTCATAGTAATGAGAGAAAGAGAAAGAGAGAGCGAGCGAGAGAGAGAGAGATTGAGAACAGACAGGAAAAGAGGAAAAAAGGTGAAAGGTAAGAAAATCAACATGGAGTAATAGAAGAAGGAAACATAAATGAGAAAGGAAAAAAAGGAGATAAATATCACAAAGGGTTGGCAAAGTAACGTAGAAAGGGAGCCAAATTGATGTAAGGAAAGTTTCCTCATTTAATTAATATCCCCATTTTATAGATGAGGAAATTAAGCTCATAAAAACTCATTGATTTGCCCTGGGTCAATCAGCTATTAAGTTTCTGAGGCAGAACTTGAACTCAGGTCTTCTTGAGTCTATTTACTGTGCTCTATGCACTACATAACCTAAATACCTCTGCTCCCTAGACTCCTTCAAGACTAGACTCTGGGGCGGCTAGGTGGCACAGTGGATAGAGCACTGGCTCTGGAATCAGGAGGACTTGAATTCAAATCCAGCCTCAGACTTGGCACTTATTAGCTGTGTGACCCTGGGCAAGTTACTTAACCCCTTTTCCTAGCCAAAAAAAAAAAGAAAAAGACTAGACTCAAGTCTTCCTTTAACTATGAAGCCTTTCCTTATCCCCTCCTCCCAATGCTAATGGTTACCCTCTAAGATTACCTCCCTCTTCCATGGTATATGTGTGTTTGTATGTGTATGTATATATGTATATACACATATATATGTATATGTACATACAAACATATATATGTTATCTCCATTAGAATGTGAGTGCCTTGAATTCAGGTACTATGTTTATATCTTTCTTTGTATTCCCAGTACTTAATACAGTGCCTGGCACATAGTGGATGCTTAAAAATGTTTATTGACTGACTCATCCTTTTGTTTGGTGTGTGTGTGTGTGTGTTTGACTGATCACCCTGTCAGGCATTATTTCAGGATGTACTGGTCATCAGACAAATAAGAAAAAAATTCACGAGAGGTGTTTGTTATTCTATTTAGGAATTATTGCAATAATAATAATAATAGCTAGCATTTATATAGAGCTCTTATAAAATTAATTTTATTGATGTTTTCTGTTTCTTATATCACCATAGTATCCCATGTATCCCTCCCCTCCACCTTCCAGAAAGCCATCCCATATGGCAAATAATATTTTTTTAACAGAGGAAAAAAAATGTCAGCATAACTGTATATTGACAACATATGCAATGCAGACCTTCCACCTCCACAAAGGGGGTAGTTAGGAGTGTCTTCTCCTATCTCTTCTTTCAAGTCCCACTTGATCTTTATAATTTTGTAATTTACTTTTGATTTTTTTTGGTGTGTCATTCTTTCCATTTACATTGCTGTAATTGTTACCGTGTATGTTGTTTTCTTGGTTCTGCTCTCTTTACTCTGCATCAATTAATATGCTTTTCCATGCTTTTTTGTATTCATCACATAGATTATGTCATATTTGTAGTCCATTACATTCATGTACTACAATTTGTTTAACCATTACCCAATCGATAGACATCTAGTTTGTTTCCAGTTCTTAGCTATCACAAAAAATGTTGCTATAATTTTTTTGAGCTTATGGGGATTATTTTTTTTCTTATGGTTGGCTTCCTTAGGGTATAAGCCTAGCAATGGAATCTCTAGATCAAAGGGTATGGATATTTTAGTGACTTTATTTGGGTAATTACAAAATGCTTTCCAAAATGTATGTACCATTTCACAACTTCACCAATTATGTATTAGTGTGCCTATATACTTATAACTCTTCCAACACTTTGCCATTTTTTTTGTCATTTTTGCCACTTTTCAGGGTGTAACATGTATAGCGCTTTAAGATTGACAATGTTCTTTACAAATATTATTTCATTTTATACTCACAACCACCCTGACAGGTAGGTGCTATTACTATTCACATTTTACATATCAGAAAACTAAGGAAGACAGCAGTGAATTGACTTGCCAAGGCCACACACCTAGTATGTGATTGAAGCAGGATTTGAACTCATGTTTTCCTAATTCCATGTCTAATGTTCTATCCATTCTACTTTTTTTTTCTTCAATTTGTAAAACACTGACTGGGAGGGAGCTTGACATAAGACATAGCATTTGGACCTGAACTCAGGAAGAGCTGGACTCAAATTCAATCTCTGACATTTACCAGCAAATCACTTAATCTCTGATCCTCGGGCAACTCACTAAATTTTACCTACTTAATTACACATGGTGCACAATCTGCTTCAGTAAAGAAAGTCCCAACTTTGACTATTATAAATAGTAATCACTTTTTTTCAACTTGTAAACCTGATAAGTTAGGCTTTAGTAAAGCCAAAAAAGTCATATACTAGCTTATTAAAAATACATTAAATTATCACATATTCAGAATCCAAATAACCGAGAAACTCAATTAATGAGATTTTTTTCATGGAGAAATCCACATTTAACCAATTTTCCCATTGATGCCCATGATTTGTATTTAGACAATAATTATTGATTACATAGATCTTTATGAAGATCAAGATAATAAGAGGAAACTGAAACATGGTGATTATATATGGGATGAAGGGAAGTGGTGTTGGCACTAGCTTCACAGGATTGTGCTCAGGATTGAAAGAAAGGCAGCATGGTACCATGGAAAGAGCACAAACTCTGGAGTCAGGATCTGGTGTTTACTATCTTAGTCACCCTGGTTATTCTTTTAACCTCCCTAGTCCTACTTATCTTCATCTATAAAATGAGAGTATAAACTAGATAGCCTCAGATATCTGCCAGCTCTAAATTTATGATCCTACGCAAAGCACTTTGCAAACCTTACAGTACTGCCTACATATCAACAAACTTTATTTTATGCAGAGGGATGCATACATAGAGAGACCATTATAATAATTTGAGTCCCCAAATCAGTGAACATATTTATTAAACATCTATGCCTAAGGCTCCAGTTTCCACTATGGAAAACGTGTTAAAAGTACACATCATGCATGGGCACTGTAAGAGCTTCTTATCTAGTTAGGAGGAAAAGATTAACTTTCATGAAATAATTTACAAACAATAAAAGAGTATGGAGTTAAGTGAGGAACTGTTTGAAATAGACTCTAAGTTCTCCAAGGGATCTAAGAGTTTAATGGGGACAGGAGTACCAGAGGAAAACAATGGACGGATTGGGACTTTTAACAACTTCTAAGAATGAGTAGAATAATGATAGAGAAAGAGGAAATTGACAGAGGTGAAGGAGGGGAGAGGAAAACAAATACATAAGTATGAAGGAATCTCATCTAAGCAGGAACCAATGAGGAAAGCTCTCTGACTGAATTAGAATACTTGTTGAGGAGCCCTAGGAAATGAGGTCAATTAAGTAAGATGGAGGCAATTTTTTTGGTGGTGGAATGGGCCTTGACAAGTAGGCAAATGAGTTTAGTCTTCAATTAGTAGACAGTTGGGATCCATCGTGAGATTTTAAATGGCAGCGTAGGACAAAGAAAATTGACTGGTGGAGTTGTTGTTTGAGGAAGCGGGATGGTATGCAAGATAGATTGGAAAGACCGCAGTCTGAAAGACAAGATTTTTCAATAATGCAAGCAAGAGGTGATGAAAGCATGAACAAGGTTGATACAATAGGGAATAGACAGGAAGGGGATATTCTGAGAAACCATTTGAAGAAACAGTAACAGTGATATATTGGATATAGAAGATGAAAGAGTCAAAGATATATGCAAAGTTTCTAGACTGAGAGGTTACAAGAATGTTAATATCAATGTTAGAAGGAAATGTTTATTTAATTACTGGTTGATGTCCTTACTGAGGACTGCTGAGGTTGGAGGAAAAATATGCTTGTATTTACAATTTTGTCCCTAGTACTTGCTATTATCTTTAAACATCATTTTATTATATTAACAGTCCCTAATGAGTATATTGCTAGAAAAAAATATGGATTTTCTGTATAATTGGGAACAGATGCATCATGATTTTGCTCTGCCATTAGATGGCAACCCATATTAATATCCCTTCCTTCACCCCTTCCAAATATACCCATCTGAATGTAATTCAGAATTGGGCAATTATGTAACTAGCAAGAGCAAAAGTGATCCAATTCTCCAAATGTTTCAATGAATAAAAAAGATCATTATTAAGAATGATGCCATTTCTAATCTCTGTGAATGTGGGCAAGTCACCTAACCTTCTGAGTCTCAGTTTCTTCAACTGAAAAATAACAGGGTTGGACTAAAGAACCTCTAGGGTCCCTTCTAGCTCTAAATCTATGATCCCAGAGAGTGATTTAACTTTTTTGGGTAAAATAGCAGAATTCAAGGAACCAGACTTTAAAACTAAATTCAAAGCCAGTAATTCCAAGTATAACAAAAAGGCAAAGGCATTGAATTGGTTGTCATTTCAAAGTAAGAAAACTGAGAATACACATAGAGTTCCTGGTCACACTTGGAATGAGGCAGGAAGCATCTTCTATGAGGCATGTATAAGGTGACTTCACGAGGCTGGGACTCTATGACAGCATGCCTGGAAAGAAAGAAGGCTTAAATGTCTAGTTCTGACTCTTAAAACCTTTTAAAATAGATTGGGGATTTACTCCCCCCGCCCCCAACTCAATCTTTGATTTGGCTATATTATCAAAAGGGATGTGTAATGAAAGGTAATGATAAATGTAAAGAAAGGTAATGATAGATTCACCTCCACAAAAGTTTTACTCTGACACCTTATTTTAGGGTGGAAATGAGCCTGAGTTTTTGAAAGCTTTGTCAGGAAAGTCTAAGATTTAGAGGATTCAACCGACCAGGAAAGGCTTTGAGCATAGTTTAATTGACCTTATTTCCTTTCCTAAATGAGCTTACCTAGGTTTCAAGAGGCTTGTCACTAGCAAACTGACTCCCAGGTGATGACTTCTTCGGTCATAGCCTGTGATGAAGAATACAAAATGGGCATCATTCTTTCATTTGCTTCCACCATGAAAATGGAAGACAGGTGGCAAAAAGTGGTAGAAGATGCTGAGAATCACATGATTTTTAGATCATCTATGAACTCCAAGTGAATTGTTGATACTCTCAATGTGAGATATCTGTTTAGTGGTCAGACAGTTGATGTACCTCTGTAGGAACTGAACCACATCATTACTGGTTATTTTCACTACAGATCTGGGGTTCTTCCTTAACTTTCCTTAACCTTCCTTAACCTTAGCAGGTTTGACAACCTATTTTGTGTCGAGGACACTTTTGGCAATCTAGCTAAGCCTGTGAATGCCTCCTTGGAGTAATTATTGTTTCCTATACTCAAAAAAAGAAGGAAATGTTAAATTTCAGTTAAAGATTGGGCGAAAACAAAGATACAAGTCTTTTTGCAATCCAAGTTCATGGACACCAGGAAATATATACATATATTGTTTGAGAGTTTGCAGATCCAAGACTATAAACAAAGCCCATCATAAATATCCTGTTATAAGCAAAGCCAGAAGAAAATTTTTAAATGTTGAAATTAAAATTAAGGACATTTTAAGGTTCTCCTTAAAGATATGAATAAAGGAGTTGGTGGAATTAGATTCTTCTGCACCCAAACCAATAAGAAACATTTAATAGAATGGTTGGTCATCTTGCCTCATAATATATATGATTCCTAAAGGAAAAATACCATCATAAAAAATAATTATAGCTTATGTGACATATGATGTAGAAGATGAAAAAGTAAGTTCTAAAATTAAATTGAAGAGACCCTCCAAAACAAGCAAAATATATCTCAGTACTCTATGACTTTGGTTTGAAGTTAGACACAGAGGAAGATAGGAAAATATGGCTTCAAGGTATGGGGCCAAGAAATGAAAGAAGTCAAAGGCTAGTAGACCATTCAAGAGCGTAATTTCTTTTTAGCATAACTACTTTTTCTTCAAAGAGTTATAAGGTATTGTACATGTCAAACATGAGATGACATCACAAAAAACAAAAGGTTTTTTTTAATCTTAATATTCAGTAAAGATTGGTTGATAATTTCGGGACCAGTTTAAACATAATCAGAACATTCCCTAACTGGAGGAAAGTTCCAAATCAAGAACGATTTCAAAGGATAAACATGGGTGAACTGGCATGTTCAATTATCATAGCTATAATATAATACATTTTTAAAAGCTAATAACTCTGAAGAAAAAAGGAAATGAATATCAGTAAAAACACTGATTCAAATTCCCATTTCCTGGGGAAGTTTAACCAGCTCAAAATCATCACCATGTGATAACAAAAAAGAATACAGAAATTATCTTAGCCAGCAAAATAATTCAACTCCTTACCAAATGAAGAGACTATAGTAGCCAAGGGTCATGTGCATTTTGTGTATGAGCCCATTTATAAAACATTTGAGGAGGAGAATAGATTGCAACCAGAATTATAGCATAGCTGCAGTATCAGAATTTGGAGCAAGAGAACTAAGTTTTATATACTGGTTCTACATTTGGAAAATCCCTTAAACTTTCTGGGTCTTGGTTGCCTCATATATAAAATGATAGGTTGATCTGCTTCTGTACCTCCTTCAGATGAACTTTAAGGAAGCTTTCAGCTCTAAGTTCTATTAATTCTTACTTGTTAAAATGGTGAAAATCAACAGAGAGGAAAACAAGTGTGCATAAATCTTAGTATGAAACCCAAATAACCAGACTATTCCAGGAACAGTTATAGAATCAACAACTGAATGCAATTCAATTCAACCAATATCTATTAAGGAAATACTATCTATAAAGTCTTATGCAAGGCACGAGAAACATGATGAAAACAAAGACAGTAGCTACTGAAGTTTATATTGAATTAGGGTGAGGTGGTGTAGTAGATAGCATATACTCACACAGCAGGCATCAGAAAAGATTTCTTGGATTAAGTGGAATCTGTGATGAATCTTGATGGGAACAATAATATAGAGGTAAGGGGGGAGGATGTTCCATGTACAAGATCTGTCTAAAGGCATAGAATCAAGAAATTGAATGCTGATTTCAGAAAATTAGAATTAGGAGACCAATTTGACTGAAACATGGAGCAATGTGAAATACAGAAAGTTGGATTAGATCCAGATTGTGGAAGTCTTTAAAGGCCAGGCTGATGAGTACTTCTAGGATTATTTATTATCCTTAAATTATTAGGAAGCCAGTAAAGATCTTTGAGCAGTAACACTAAGTAGTACCTATTGGGCTATCCAATATTGTCTCTTCCATAGTGTTTGCCCTGATCCTTCCTTCTCCATGCCTCCCTAGCTAGTAATGATTCCTTCTCAGGTCTCCCATGATATTGATTCATATTTCTAATATGAATAAGGAGAACAATTTGAAAAAGAAATGTGAAGTATCGTTGGAGAAAAGAAAGACTAGAATCAGGGAGAACAATTAGAAAGCCATTATAATAATCTAGGTAAGAGGTGATTAAAGCCTGAACTGGGTACTAGTCATATGAGTGGATAGAAGATGGAGAATGTAGATGAACCTGAAAGTAGAACAGACACAAAATGGAACAGACTTGACAACATTTCTACTGGGATCTCCTCTTATTAACAATAGTGGTATTTTCATTTAGATGCTAAAAGCTTAGTAGCCAATGTAGTTCACGGATACATAGAAATGGCCTTTAAGGTTAAATTAGGAAGAGCTAAGAAATCTGACCAAGTAACTCTAGAAGAAATCTATTCTAGAGGCAATGCAATTTTGAAAGCATTTAAGAAACTAAACTAATGGAAAAAAAATGACCAAGAAGATATTAGCAAGTGCTGACTCATGTATTTCCTATTTCATTTCTATAAATCTTTACAAGAATGGCTTATGTCTCATATTGGTGAAAATATAAGAAGGAAACAGGTATTTTCAGTTGTATAACTGACTACAGGTAATTAATCAATAATATGTATTAGTGCCTAACTATGTACTAAGTAGTACCAAACATTGCGCTAGGTGCTGTGGATACAAAGTATCCTGTCCTCAAGAAGTAAACATTCAAGTGGGAGAGCCGACATTTACCTATACAAGACAAGGTAACTTTGATAGGGAAGATCTTAGTAGCTAAGGGGACTAGGAAAAGTCTCATGTAGAATATGGCACTTGAGCTGAGTCTTAAAGGAAATCAAGAATGCCAAGAGGCTAAAATGGGGGAGGTAGTGTAGAATGTTATTATTTTAGTACAAAAACATAGATAGGAAATGAAGTATCATATGTAAGGAAAAGCAAGAGGGCCATTTTGAACCTTTGTTGAACCTCAATCATTCATCTTTCACCTCCGACATGTGGTATATAGGGCATATATTGGTACTATCCCTCAATGGTCAGTTTTCCTGTTTCAGACATTTTTCAGACACTGAACTAGCAAATATTAGCCCTTCTAGAGACAGTGAAGGAGGCGTTTGCAATATGGCTTTTATTCTGAGACTGTACCTCATTAGCCTGAATGATGATATATGACACTGGGAAGAAAAGATGCATGGTGGCGCTTGGTGAATACCTGTTGGGAGATATTGTTGGAGGTATATATGATCTAACATGAGGTATCCACTCTTCCTGGTGCACATATACAATATATGATGATAAGCCTGCTGAGGCTAATAAAATTTATTCTTCTTTATGCACCTCTGCTAATTTGTATAAGAAAAAATTATACCATCAGCAGAAATCAAAAATATATCTCCAGTGACTCTGAAGTTCTAGGTAAAAAAAATAAAGAGTAAGACAACTGATATCTCTTCTTTCATTCAGAAGTAATGCCATGAGGATAAAAAGGTACCAAGAGAAATAAGCGATTAGGATGTAAAATAGCAGAAAGAGAACTAGCTCTGACATGAGTGAACCTGGGTTCAAATCTACATGTTCTGCTTATCCCCTGTGGAATCACTGATGAGACACTTAATCTCTCTGGGTAGACATCACTTTCTTTATCTTTAAAGTGAAAAGATTAGAATAGATAATTTCTATAATCCCCTACAACTCTAAATCTATTAGCCTACACAATTCTGAATCTATTAGGCTATCCAATATTGTCTCTTCCTTAGTGTTTGCCCTGATCCTTCGTTCTCCATGCCTCCCTACCTAGTAATGATTCCTTCTCAGGTCTCCCATGATATTAAGTCATATTTCTGATATGAAATGTGACATTTATCATGTATCATTTTGTATCATATTCATTTTGTGATGTAATATGCCCTACTACTAGATAGTGAGCTCCATGAGGGTTGGGACCATCTTATCGATTTTTGCATTTTCCTAGCTCAATATTGCTCTAGGAGCAATAGGAGCACAATAAATGTTTGTTGAAGTTTTTTGACAGCGATGATTTTGAAGAATCAGTTTTGGTTTTCTCAAACATAGCTCATGAAATCAGAATCACAGGTTCCTAGGAACAATAGGATGAATCATTTTAGGTAGAGTGGAAAAACATGCTGGGGAGAAGACCTGATGACCTGATTTATATGGCATTAACCTGAATTTGGCAACTGTGCTTTAATAGAAATACACTAGCCAGTGTTGTAAAATAGTCATTGGGAACTAGACAAAATCAGGAATATTGTGTTCCATCCTAGAAAGTCCATTTTAAAGGACATTGACAAGTCAAAGTACACAGAGGGAACCAGAAGGGTGAAGAATCTGGAAATGTGTGTTGAACACATCTTTACCTTCTCAAATAAAGTTAACTGAAGATAGCCTCAGTTCTTTTTACTCACCATGAAGTCGTTGATTTAAAACTGAAAAAAGCATTTGAGGTTATGTAATCAAATATTCCAAAAGATCTGTAAATTCTTTGATTTTGGTATTCCATCTAATGATGCAGATTGCAACCAATCTGTGGCTTTCTGTTCTATTTTAACTCTCACTCATATCCTCCCATAAATTCAGCATAGAGAGTCCTGCCAATATGCTAAAAGCCTTCCTCACATTGTATGGATACCAGTGAAGCACACTGGCTGACTGTCAGTTGTCCCTTGATATTCCTATGCTACTGGCCCTTTATTTTTATTCTGGGCATGCAGATGATAATATCTTTTTAACACTTCTGTATAATTTCTTATATGTAATGTGTTAGAGTCAGCCTGATCAAATCCACTATGTACAACTCCATTTATTTTGGGGTAATCCTCAACTACAGTTGTACAAGGCAATATTCTGTAATTTATGGCCATACAATATCATCAGAATACTGAGTGTCAAAAAAAGAGGGGCCTTTTGCCAGGAAGAAGCTTGGAGTCATTCAAAAGTGTTGCATTTCCCTATAAACATTCCAACTCCCTCTCTTTCGCCCATTCAATTCAGGGATAGATTCTCATTTTTTTCACTTGCATTATCTGTTATAAATATACATATATACATACATGTATATGTGTATATATATATGTATGTGTGTATAGATATAGATACAGATATAGATACTATGGATTAGCTCCATAGGTTGCTTCTCTAACTGCAAAATTAGTCTAGACAATTAGTATGTCATCCACACATTATTTTTCTTCTGTAGCTAGTTAGGCCAAACTCTTTTGTGTGATTAAGAATCTCATTTAGGAAGTTTTGCAGTATTCTAAGGCTTTATATAGTCAGCATAGTATTATCTATAAACAGGAGCTTCTGGGGTACTTTGCGTCTATTTTTAAAAAAAATATATCAGTTTCAAAATATAAGGTTTCCTCATCTCTTTCTCTACTTTATGAAGCATGAAATTATGGAGGGAAATAAGCTAAGAATTTATCAAGTGTTCTTCCCATATCAAAAGACTCTAATCAGTCATCTAAATAGTTTAAGTTCCTCATCTCTACTTGTGATCAGTTTCCTCAATTCATCAAGTATTTTTTTTTCCTTCTGTCTACATTGTCTCTAGCTTTCCCTCACTTTCTTTTCACTTTGTTTTCCTTCTTTTTCTCTCTCCATTGATCATTGCCCAAATGCTCTATGAATCTCTCCTCTGGCTCATAGATTTCCTCATGGGTGTATTTTTTTAATGTATTAACTGATGCAGAATGAAGTGAGCAGAACCAAGAGAACAATTTACATGATACAATAACATTATTATAACATTTTAGAGACAAACAACTTTGAAAGACTTAAAAACTCTGATCAATGCAATATTGAATCATTATTCCCAAGTACTGACGATAATCTCTGCTACCCCTCTCCTCACTAAGAGGTGATACATTCAAGAAGCAGCATGAGGCAGACATGTTTGCTTATAGAAAACGTGGGGATTTGTTTTACATATATGTGTATATTACAAGTTTTTTTTCTTTTAATTAGGGGTTAGAGCAAGACAAAATAAATGTTTATTCATTGAAAAAATAAAGCAAATGACAAATGGTGTATCTTCTTGATATATTATACTATTCCGTAAGTCCTTTTATGTAATAGGTTCCTTTTAAATAAAACATACCTTCCATAGATCTATTATAGTCACAAATACCATGTCAAGCTTCAGACATAATGATGAAATCTAGTGTATCTCCATGAACTGAGATCTCTAGTTCATCTTGCTTATTACCCATATTCTGTGCATTTGTGTATAAATAACTAAGACTATTACTATCCCTTTTCTTGGCTAGTGTCTCCTGTACATTACTGGTTCTCTCCACTGATACTCTTCTTTCTATGTAATACCTACTACTCTCTATCATTACTGTCTTTGTGGATGAAGGCAGATATTTTTTTCCCTCATCCTCCACTATCAATTTTCAAGCCTCTTAATAAATCTGTAATTATGCAGCAAAAAAAAGATATGCTCCAGTTGTCATGAGTCTATCCTCCCTTTTTCTTAACACGTATCTCAGAAATCCAAATGTTATTTTCAGATACATGCTATTTACTTCCAGAATTTTCTTTTAACATGATACTCATTTGATCAATAAACATTATAAATAAGATATTTATGAACAAAATATTGTGCAAGGTATTATGGGAAGAGAATCAAAGAACCATGGTTTCTGCTATCGTGATGCTTACAATTATGCATATTTTTATATCTCTAGAGCCTGTTAGATGTTTTCATAAGGTTCTCAGATTTCCTCCTGTTTTTAGTAGGCATAACTTGTCTTAAAATCACAACTGTTAAGGTGACTTTTTAATGCAGACTGAAGCATAAAATCATTATTGTTAGAAAACTTGCCTGCTGCACTTATAATGCTCTTGTTGACTACCCCTGGAAAGCTGGTTATGATAAATTGATTAGGTTCGTGAACTTCTTGGTGTTCCACTGAGAACCTCAGCTGGATAAAGACATGCTTGGTGTCTTTTCATGAAGAAGTGCCATCGGTAGTACATAGGTTGACATGGTCTCAGTTGTAAAGGCACCAACAGTGACAGAGCAAGCCTATGACTGGTACAGAGAAAGCATACTTACAGAGATCCCTTTCCTCTGTTGAATCTGAAAGTTCTTTCGCTTCTCCTTGCCTGAAGGAAAAGAAAATATCTAAATTTCATTATTTCATTAAAGAAAGTTTTTCTTAATGAGTCAGGTTAGGGAGTTTTTAAAAATATGACTGTCTGGTGAGCAAAAATAATTCAGATCTTTAGATTAGATAACCAGTCTTTCTTCATCTATGAAGTCTTTTCTCTGACTTTTCCTAGTTTTAACGCCCCGTGATGATTTAAAGTGGCCAATATTTCACATTTATATAGTCTGCTTAATATTATCGGTATACATATGCTGATAAGAGGATACATATGTTTCTAGGTAGAAGTACAAACTTCAAAATGAAAGGTAAAAGTGTTACCAAATAATTTCCTACCAACCCCTCAAAACAAAGCTTTTTTTCTGTTGAAAAGAAATCTATGTGAAGTATGTCTCCCCGCTGTGCCTAACCTGAATCTTCCTTTGACACATTTTCTTACTTTTTTTGTAAGCAAATATGAGCCAGAGAAAGCTTCTAGGACTGAGAGGAGTGCTTTGTAAAGGACTTAGCTACATGTATTTTCTCATCCTGAAGTACAAAAAAAAGCCCACAGTGAACTGGGTTAATGCTGTCATTTGTCTTAACCCATTCCACCCCAGGTCATTTTCACTGAATTGCACAGCTATGAATTTTAGCAAATATATGTGTTTATGTGTGTGTGTATGTATATATTTATTTTCCCCTCTTCTAATACATATGTTGTGTGTACTTGTGTGCATAAACACATATATTTTTTCAAGGTTCGAGCTCAAGAAGACAGCTAAGGAAGACAAGCTAAAGAAGGTGAACTCTCCATGGAAAATTTTTAGGAGACTATGGATTAGTGTCACATGGCTTGGGGAGTCATACATAGGTTGCACTCTTTCTCACTAAAGGCTCGGGGGATGGGGGTGTTCTCTCCATTTCCAGTACTTTCCTTATCCCTTTCTTCACCTTGCTCCCAAACATAGTTTCCAATTGTAATCCACTAGCCTTCCCCAGTCAATTCATGCTCCTGGAGGGCTATAACTCAACTGGCATTTGCATGCTTCTTTGTGATAGTTTTTTAAAATACATATCTTCTCTGCCTAACTAAACTATGAGTCCTTTGAGGATGACTGCCATCTTTTCCTTTGAATCCTTATTACCTTGCATAATGTTTTATAAATAGAAAGTTGACAAAAGATTTTATTTACTCCAAGTTTTGCCATAGAGAATGTCATTTATTCATTGTGTTAGAAAAAGTTATATTAAATTATGAACCTGACAAGGAACTGATGTTGCCATCATCTGATACTCTTTCTAACATTGTATCTTGGACAATGTGAGGGCACCTCAGACAAAGAACTTCTCAAGAACAGAAAAAGAGTTGGGGTAGCTAGGTGGCACAGAGGATAGAGCACTGTCCCTGGAGTCAGGAGGATCTGAGTTCAAATGCAGCCTCAGACACTTCACACTTACTAGCTGTGTGACCGTGGGCAAGTCACTTAACCCTGATTGCTTCACCAAAAAAAAAAAAAGAAGAAGAAGAAGAATAACATAAAAAGAGTGTGTCCAAAAGAATTTCTTGGGAGTGTTTCTTTTTTATTATTCCCACAATTCTCTGGGGGTTTTAAAGCCTGCGAAAATTAAATCTTTAAAGAGCTTAAGAATACAGAAGCTCTCAGGTACAGAGAAAGAGTATTGAACTTGGTGTCGGGTCCTGGTTCTAACACATACTGCTCAGTCACTTTGCATCTTTAGGCCTTAGCTAACTATCTATAAAGTGGAAATGATATCTACACTACATACCTCACAGAATTGTCATGTAGACATGACTTTTTAAATCTTAAAGCACTATATAAATCTGAGCTATTCATAATCAAAAAATCAACAAGAATTCATTCAATGTTTACTATGTACCATCCAGTTTTATAACATTGCACTTAAAAAGAGGTGGAAAAGCTTTGAAATACATGAAACTATGGTCAGATCCAAAATTTTCAAAAAGAAAGAAAAAAAATTCTATCAGATGGAGAAAGATCAATTCAGACCCCAAAG
>NW_020954596.1:53291984-53336567 GCF_900497805.2 Vombatus ursinus
CTCTACTATTATGGACACCCTAGAAGAATCATGGGAATTCCCTGCTAAAAATCATAATAGGTTAATAGGCCAAAAAAAAAAAACCCATAAACTTGTACAAACTTCAAAATGATAAATCAGTTCCCAGTTGGACTCCCAAGGTGAAAGCTGTCTTAGCAGCTAGAACTAAAGAGACATCAGTTCCTCATAAATGGGACTTCTTTCCCAGAACAACCATAGATAGAACGGAAAGGTCATTCGGGAGGGAATAGAAAGCAGCTGCATGTTGCTTTTAGGTTTCTGATGAAGCTGCTATTCATGCTTCATTGGAGCAAGTTTAGCTTGATGTAAAGAACTCTTGGATTAAGTCTCAAAAGACTTCAATAAGAATCTTGGTTTGTTTGCTTGCATTTTTTCCCTTTCACAAGTATCTCTGACAGCTTCCTTTGTCTATGATACCTCACTAGATGAAATTGGATTCTTTGCTCATGTTACAGTAACAGACTTGGCATAGCAGTTTCCAGGATAATAACTTATTACTAATTGCTATTACTAATAAGAACTGCCATTCATATAACAATGCAAGTTTTGCAAGTATCTTACATATAGTATCTCATTTGAGAGATGTCAGGGAGATGCATTTATTTTCCCTATTTTGTAGATGGGTAAACTGAACTGAAAGACGCTAAGTAACTTGTCTAGCATCATGCAGCTAGTCAGTGACTGAAGTTCAAAGCAAACTTATGTCTTCCTGACTACAAATTCAGGATGCCAGGCTGCCTCTCCTAATGAAAAATGGAAACCAAGATTTAACTGTCCCCAAAGATTTAACTAAATGAACAAAAGAAGGACCCTTTTGTTTTCTTCCTTCTATATGCTCCTACATAAACCACTTCTAATAGGGGATGATTTTCCTGAAAGGATGGAGTCCACATGAGGCAAGAGAGTTTACAAAATGAGCAAAAAAAAGGAATTTCCCATAGTGGCCATAAACTAGACCCCAAGGTTTCCCAAAAGATGCTAGATTGTGTTGTAATCTTCTTGATGGACAGGGACAAGTTTTTTTTTTCTTTCTATTACCCTTCTCAAGCCTATCAGAGAGCCTTGCACATGGGAGATGCTTGGATCAATAGAGTATTAGAATTGGAACGGATGACCTCAAAAGCCACGTAATCTAACCCCTGCTTATTTGACAAAAAATGAAACAGGCCTCTAAAGGGGGAAGTAGAAGATTTATTCAAATATTTTAAGGGTTGTCATGTAGAACAAGGTTTAGATTTATACTTCCATGCCTCAGAGGGTAGACCTAGGAGTTGTGCATAAACTGGTTGTAAAGAAACAACTTCCTAAAAAAAAAATAATAATAAGTATGTCCAAAAGTGAAACAAGCTGCCCTAACAAGTGTCCATCACAGCTTGTTTCACTTTTGGACATACTTATTATTATATGAAGAATTTGCTTATGGACGTATTTAATTTCAGTTGACGACAGGATGCTCAAGTGTAATATTCCGTAGAGCGGAAACATGGTAAATAGTGTTGGAGATTTGAAATTTAGAATTGCCCTATCCAAAACACATTTACAATAGGTCTTGGAAAGGGAAAACAGGGATAGCTCAGATAAAGTTAATCCAAAAGTAATCTATTCAGTCTCATAATTACCTATACCATTTTCTTTCTACCAAAACTCCTATCAAATCAGGTTTTCAACTTTTGCTTACCCGTCTAGTGGCACTAATGATACTAATGATAAGGAAGATAAAAGAACCACCTCCAAAAGTGACCAAAGGTCAGTAGATGGGGAAAGAAGGAAAGAGTATAGGCCCAGATATCCTAGAGTTACAATATAAAGCTACTGAACAATTGAGCCTATATTATACATGACAGGATCACAAAATTTTGGTGTTGTAAGGTTAATTAATTCAGTATGTACCAAAACACAGGAATCACATTTACAAAATCCTTGAAAAGCCTCAATCCTCCATTTGAAGACCTCCTTTCTAGTCTCATCTCCATTTAATCCATCTTCCACACCACTTCCAAAATAATCTTCTTAAACAAAAAGCCTGGACTTTTTACCTTCCCACTAAAAAGCTTTTGGTGGTTTCCTATTGCTACTAAAACAAAATACAAGCATTTCACCTCAAGGCCACATACAAAAAGACTACTCTACTTGACCAGTTTTATTTTACCTACTCCCTTTTAGGCACTTAAAGTTCCAATCAAATTAGCCCAAGTGCATATTTCCCCAAATCCACAATCCATCTTTATTTCCCACTTTTGTACCTTTCCCCATTCCCCACGTCTAGAATGTTCTCTCCTCCCCTTTGCCTCTCAAAAGCTTAAATTTCCTTCACAGTTCTGCCCACAGACCATTTCTCTGTCAATGGCTTTCCCTGCTCCTTCCACAATTGTTAGTGAACTCTCTCCCGAAATTGACTTCCCAGATATATTTCCTTCCTACCCACGCCCAGTCAAATATAGGGTCTTTGAGGTCTTTTTTGACTTTGAAGCAAGTAGTGTACAGAGCATTGTATTTGCATATGAAGTACTTAACAAAAATCTATTGAATTGATTTGAGGTGAAGGCAAAAATCCTTAAACATACCTGAAATGCATCCTTTAATTTCCATTCCCACTGCACCCACTACAGCTTAGACCCTTATTAGACCCTTATTAACTAATATGATTAGTTTTACACTTGGACTTCACAATAGCCTCCCAAGCTATATTAAGAGTTCTTCCTTATTCCCTATAATACTGTAAGCAGTGATGTGCTGCAATGGAGAATTTATGGGACTCCTTCACACTCTTAAAAACGATTGAGGACTCTAATGAATTTTTGTGTGTGTGAATTATAGATGTTGATATTTACCATATTAGAAATTAAAACTAGTAAATTTGAAAAGAATAATAGTAACAATTATAGCTAACATTTACTATTTAGCATTTATTATTATGTACTCTGTGAAGTACTTTACAATTTTGATCACATTTTTGATCCTCACAGCAATCTGAAGAGGTAGGTACTATTGTTGTCCCCATTTTATAGATGAGTAAACTGAAGCAAACACAAGTTAAGCACTTGCCCAAAGTCACATAGCTAGTATCTGGGGTCAAATTTGAACTCAGGTCTTCCTGACTCCAGGTCCAGAACACTATCCATTATGCCACTCATTTATTTGTTCATTAAAATACTAACAAACCCATTAGATGTTAACATAAATAAAATATTTAATTAAAAATAAACACTTTCCAGAACAAATAGTGAAAAAGTAGCATTGTTTTACATATTTTTGCAAATCTTTTTAACGTCTGGCATAATACAAGACAGCTGCTGTCTCACAGCTGCTTCTGTATTCAGTCTGGAGTAATATGTTGTTTTGGTTGAAGGATGTAAAGAAGATATGGCCTTACACTGATATTTAGTTAGAAAATAAAGGAGTATTTTGCTAAACAAATAATAACTTATTATTATGAAAATAGTTTTGACCTCACAGACAGTCTTTCCACCATGGACCACGCTTTGAGAACTATGAGAATAGAGTAGTAAACTTGGAGTCAGGAATACCTGAGTTCAAATTCTGCCTCAGACATTCACTTAGCTGTATGACCCTAAGCACGTTGCATAACCTCTCTCACCTTCAGTTTCCTCACCTGCAAAATGAGGATAATAATAGCATCTACTCCAAAGATTTGTTTTGAGGATTAAATGAGATAACATGTGTAAAGCACTTTGCAAAGCCTTAAAATGATATGTAAAATCTAGTACTTCTTATTGCTGTTCTAAATCTTGTTAACCATATCACTCCCAAGTTCAAGGATAAACCTAAGGGTTTAGAGCTAAAGAGAATCGAAGAGATCATCTATCAAAGCCTCCTCATTTTGTAACTAAGGAAATTGAGAGTCATAGTCTCACCTGAAGCCAGGGACAAACTCAAAGCAAGAATCCGAAATTCTTGACTCACTCCCATTCACCATACTGCCTTCAAGCCAACTCCTCAAAGACGCAGGTTCCCCATCCCTGAACTAGCTCATGTTTTTCAATGAAATAACAGATTGCTTTTATACCAAATATGTCAGTAATTGATCAAGGGAAAATGAATGCTCTCTTGGTAGAAAAGTATTATTATTTATTGATGATGCTGCTGATAATGCTGATCTAGATGATGATGATGATGATAATGACAAAAACTCAAGAATGTGCGACTTCATCCTCACAGGAAACTCCTTCTACAAACACAGAATATAACCAGCCTATGACTTAGTAGATAAGTTCTAGGCATTTACCAAGGCACAACAATTAAGTGATTTGTCTAGTCCAATAGCCAGCAAACATCAGAAATAGGATGTCATAGGACCAGAGATTTAGAGGTGGGGGAGCACAGAGGTCATCTAATCCAACACTTTATGGATGAGGAATGAAGGTTATGAAAGATGAAGTAACTTTCTAAGGGTCACCTAGCCAGCATATGTCAGAGGCAGCACTTACACTTGGGTCCTAATGACTATAGCCAGTTTTCTATTCACTGTAGCAAGCTGCAAAGGCCTTCCTGATTCTGTACTCAGTACTATATCAACAACAATATCCATAATAATAATAGCTAATAGGTAACATTTGTATAGTACTTCAAATTTGCAAAGAACTTTTCAAATACTATCTCATTTGATCCTTACAACAACCCTAAAAGGTAAGTATTGTTATTTTTCTCATTTTACAGATAAGGAAACTGAGGCAGGTACAGATTAAGTGACTTTTTCAGGATTGTTCAGCCAGTAAGTGTCCAAGGCAGTATTTGAACTCAGGTTCCTGGACTACACGTCCAACACTCCAGTCACTGTACCATCTATAGTAACACATTTGTATACTGTATAATGTTTTTAAATTTATCAAATTTCTGTCCCACAATTCTATGAGTACAAGTATTATTACTTCCCTTTTCACATGGGGACATCAAGACTCAAAGAAAGTACATGACTTGCTCAAGGTAACAGACACAGTGCCAGAACTGATGCTGATCCATTGCTCTTTCTTTGAGTTATTAGTTTGGCCTAAACCTAGCTTGCTTAATCCTAATAGTGAAAAAAGAGAAGAGTCACCTTTCCATTCTACTCTTGGAACATTTCTTTTCTGATCTGATTCCTGTATCTTGACATTTTACCCCTTTCCTAGTCATAGATGTTAAGTAGAAGGCTGGAAGCTATATAAACAATCCTGGATTGTAAAAGCAATGATCACAAGTCACTTGCATAGCTGCAAAATCAATTAGATTCTATGATAAAGTAGATACCCAAGACCAAATCTGCACTTTTAAGTATGAGTTATGCCAATATCACATCCTAAGACTAAACTTTTAATAACTATCGAAAGCCTATTGAACCTCAGATTTTTAGGAAACTTTATCAGCTTCTTCTAAGTGTACAGTGTGTAATAGTAAGAACCTTTTGCACTTGTATGGTACTTAATAAAAAATTCTCACTCTGATGAGCTCCTGTATAAGTTTGTACCCAAGAATCATTTTTTGCACACAGTATCAAGAATTTTGTTCAGTCATTTCAGTTGTTTCTGATTTTTCATGACCCCACTTGGGGTTTTCTTGGCAGAGATACTAAAATGGTTTGCATTTTCCTTCTCCAGCTCATTTTACAGATGAGAAAACCAAGGTAAACAGGGTTAAGTGACTTGCTCAGAGTCACACCACTGGTAAGTGTCTGAGGCCAGATTTAAGCTCACAAAGATGAGTCTTCCTGACTTGAGGCCCAGAGCTCTATCCTCTGTGCCACCTAGCCGCCCTGCCAAGAATTTATGTCTTTTAAACATGTCAATCATCACAGATACTGTTCCATACTCTTTCTAAGTAATCATCTTTATATCCTATGTTACACAGCTCATGTCTGAACATCAGGAGCTAAGAAGCACAACTTGGAGTCAAGAAGATCAAAGTTTAGATCCTGTCTCAGATACTTCCTAGTTGTGTGACCCTGGGCAAGTCACTTAACCTTTCTCAGCCTCAGTTTCATCTGGAAAAAGAGGATAATAATGGCACCCACCCTCACAAGGTCGTTGTGAGGACCAAATGAGTTAACATACACACAACACATTGTAAAACTTAAAGTGCTGTATAAAGGCTAGCTGCTGTAATTTCTATTATCATTGTTGTTACTGCTGTTGTTATAGGAAGTGAGCATGTCTAGGTTATATTTACTAAGCATAGTTCTACAAATGTTAAAAATACAAACAAAAAAGAGAGAAAAATTATCCAGAAACAATTTATTTGCAATCAAGAAAAAGAATGGCATCAAATCTGGCTTAAAGAGCAAAACAACTGTCTAACTTTTTTGATTTGTATTCTATTTGTAATATCAAAATCTTATTTTTACTTAACAGTAAAGCAGTTAAGATGCAAGCAAGGTAGCACTCAATGATGAAAAGCTAAACAAAAAAATCTCTTCTTCCACGCAGGAGCCCAGCAGGCCATAGGTGTTTGATTCTATAGTTGCTCAGAGCCTTAGTTAATTACTTAGAATGACCACAGGAAATTTGAAATTAAGCTTTTGGGAAGGTGCAAGGATTTGATTATGAGCATTCTTTCCTGAAGAAGTTAGTGGCTGACAGCTGAGGTCAGGGTATTACCCAGGTCAATGAAGCAGTAGAAAGTACTTGTGTAGCTCAAGCTAGGGATCAGCTCTTTTGAAGAGTTGTGCATCTGGAAGAAGGTCAGATCATAGCTGGAGAGTCCAAATGAGCTCAGATATCTGCAGGAATGAATATTTTTTTTTCAAGAAAGGGAACTGCCTTACACTTACTTGCAATTAGTAAACACTGTTTTGTTTTGTTTTGTTTATAAATTTGTCACATTCATATTGAAGAAATTCATAATATATAACAAGTGACTGGCCATCTACAGTGGTTTGGAAGTAGGAAACATGTCCATAAAATCATAGATTTAGAACTAGAAAAGACCTTAGAGGTCATCAAATCAAGCCCCATAATTTAACAGGTGATACTGAATTTCTTTACCAAAATAAGTCACATACTAGGATTTATCTTCCAAATTTTGCTCCCTCCCCTCAAGCATGACAACCAGAAAAAAAAAATCAGACATAGGCCAGTATTCCAAGTATTAAAGCAAATCAGACAAAAAAAATAGTACTCAAAAACAAAAGGTAATGAGATGTCAGTCAGTCAATAAACATTTATTAATCATTTGCTATGTGTCAGGCACTGTTGTGAGAACTAAGGATATAAAAAGAGGCCAAAAAAAACCAGTCTACCATCAAGGAGCTCACAACATAATATGGAAGATTACAAATAGACAAATGTTCTATATGGAGGATATATAGGATAAATAAGCCATATGCAGGATAAATAGGAAATTATTAAAAGAAGGAAGGCACAATAATCAAGAGAGGTTGAGGAAGGCTTCCTGTAAAACAAGAGATTTTAGCTGAGACTCAAGAGAAGCCAGAAGGCAAAAATGAGGAAGAAGCCTATTCTAGGCATAGGGAAAGCTAGAGAAAAAGCCCAAAGCCAAGAGATGGAATGTCTTATTTATGGGACAGCAAGGAGGCCACTGTCACTGGGTCAAAGAGTGCAAGGCATGGAGTAAGAAGACTGGAAAGACAGGATAGAGCTAGGTTGCAAAGGACTTTGAATGCCGAACAGAGCATTTTACATTTGATCCTGGAAAACAGGGAGAGACTTTGGAGCTTATTGAAGAGAGAAAGGTAAGGTGACATGGTTGAAACTGCCATTTTGTAAAACTTGGTGGCTGCATGAAAGATGGATTAGAGGATGAGATTTGAGGCAGGTAGATACACCAGCAGACTATTGCAATAGTCCAGGTATGAGGTGATGAGGGCCTGCCCCAGGGTGGTAGCAGTATCAGAGGAGAGAAAAGGGGTATTTTCAAGAGATGTTACAAAGGTAAAATTGGCAGGCCTTAGAAATAGATTGGTTGTGGAGGTGTAAAATAGTAAGAAGTCTAAGAAAACACCTAGGTTTCAAGCCTGAGAGATTGAGAGAATAACTTTGCTCTCAATGATAATAGGAAAATTAGGAAGTATGGAAGAATTTAGGGTAATAGAGAATGAATTCAATTTTGGATACATTAAATTTAATGTCTACTGAACATTCAGTTCAAGATGTGTAAAAGGCATTTGGGGATGAGAAATTGGAAATTAACAGAGAGGTTAGAACAATATAGGTAGATTTGAAAATCATCAGCATAGAGATGGTAATCAAATCCATGGGAGCTAATGACATCACCAAGTGAAGTAGCAAGGGATCAGGACACAACTTTGTCAGACACTACATATGCATATATGAATATATGCCTATACACATATATACACATCTACACGCATGATACATATACATGTGTATTACATGTGTGTTTGTATGTGTTCATATATGACCAAAAACCATTCCCTGATAACTAAGCAAAGTCTGTGAACAAACAATTCTCAAAAGAATCTAGACTACTAACAATCATATGAAAAAATGCTCCAAATCACTACTCATAAGAGAAATGCAAATTAAAACAACCCTAAGTTTTACCTCATAACAGAAAAATTGGCAAAGATGAGAAAATATAGGAATAGTCAATGTTGGGGCAAGTGTGGGAACACAGATAGACTAGGATATTGTTGGTGGGGCTATAAATCAGTACAACTATTTTGGAAAGCAACTTAGAGTTATGAAAAGAAAGTGACTAAAATGTCTACACCCTTTGATTCTGAGATTCTACCACAAGGCATATACATCAAGGAGGCTATTAATAAAAAAAAAGTCCTCATATATAACAAAATAATTATAGCATCATTTTTGTAGTAGCAAAGAACTGGATATAAAGTAGATGTGTATCAACTGAAGAATGGCTAAACATATTATGGTACATAAATATAATGGAATATTATTATGCTATAAGTAAAAACTATTATATTGAATATAGAGAAGTATGGCAGTGTGAAATGTTGGTTTATGCCAAATTCTGCCAGACTGCTTTCTAGTTTTCTCAGCAGGATACAAGGGTAATTTTAGATGATGTAAAAACAAAAGATCAATACATTTCTGTTTTAATTAATAAATAAATAAAAGAATGACATAGGGGGAATAAATAATTATTTATTCATTTTTGTCTTGCCAGATTGGAGACTTTCTTTCAAAACTCTGCCATAATGTAGCATTCATTCTCTAATCTCTTTAGTCATTTCATTTATCCTTTTTGGGATATTCAGTTCTGTTTTATCCCTTTTGAAGTACAGTCTTCACAAAGTTCTCCCAAAAGAGAAGTAGTTGCTATGTTTGTTTGTTTTAACAAGGATAAAATTTCCCTGTTTTATTTTCAATACTATTCCTATTAGCACCTAGCATTTTGTTCATCTCTTAGGCCATCAGTGCACATTGGGTTACTCTCTTCTCAGAATCTTTATAGCAGAGATGTTTTTTTCAATTTAATTTTTTTATTTCCAGTTCCAAATCTTCTCCCTCCATCCATTCCCTCTCTCATTCATTGGGAAGGAAAGAAATTCAATATTCATTACACATATGAGGTGATGCAAAACATATTTCCACATTAGTCATGTTTGGGAGGGTAGAGGAGAAAAAGGAGAAAAACAAACATGCTTCACTTTGAACTCTGAGCCCATCAGTTCTCTCTCTGGAAGTTGATAGCATTTTTAATGATGCATTCTTTGGAATTATAATGAATCATCATACTGATCAAAGTTAATAAGTCTTTTACCATTGATTATCTTTACAATATTGCTATTACTGTGTAAATTGTTCTCCTGGTTCTGCTCATTTCATTTTGCATCAGTCCATATAAGTCTTCTCAGGTGTGTCTGAAAACATTTCTTTCACTATTTCTTACAATTCAATAGTAATTCTATCACATTCATATGCCATGACTTTTTGAGTCATTCACCAATTGTTATATATCCCTTCAGTTTCCAATCATTTGCCTCTACAAAAAGACCTGCTAAAAAATATTTTTGTATGTGTAGGTCCTTTTCCTTTTCATTTGATCTCTTTGGGGTATAGACTTGGCAGTGATATTGCTGGGCATGCACAATTTGAGTATAATTCCAAACTATTTTCCAGAATGGTTGGAGTAATTCACAACTCTATTAACAGTGTATTAGTGTACCTATTTTCTAAATTCCCCTCCAGAATTCCCCTCATTTTCTTCTGTCATGTTAGGCAATTTGATAGGTGTGAAGTGGTATCTTAGAGTTGTTTTAATTTCCATTTTTTCAAATTAATAATGATTTAGAGTATTTTTATCTGACTAGTGATAGCTTTTATTTCTTTTTCTGAAAACTGCCTATTCATGTCCTTCGACAATCTATTAATTGGAGAATGACTTATTTTTATAAATTTAGCTCAGTTCCCTACATATTTGAGAAATGAGACCTTTATCAGAGAAACCTGCTATATTTTTCCCCCTAAACTTCCTGCTTTTCTTCTAATTTTGACTGCATTGGTTGTGTTTGGGCAAAAACTTTTTACTTGAATATAATCAAAATTATCTATTTTGCCTCCTGTCCACCACTCTGTGTTTTGTCTGGTCATGGAAATTCCCCATATCCATAGTTTGACAAGTAATTTTCCATGCTCCCCTAATTTGCTTATGATATCACTTTTTAGTGTCAAAATTGTATACCCATTTTGAGCTTATCTTGGTATACAGTGTGAAATGTTGGTTTCTGCCAAATTCTGCCAGACTGCTTTCTAGTTTTCTCAGCAGTTTTTGTCAAATAGTGAGTTGTTGCTCTAATAGTTTAGATCTTCAGCTTTATCAAACACTGGTTTACTCTGACCATTAATGTCTGCATATTGTGTACCTAATCTATTCCATTGATGAACTGTTCAATTTTTTATCCAGTATCAGATTGTTTTGATGATTACCACTTTGCAGTATAGTTTGAAATCTAGTACTGCTAAGCTGCCTTCCTTCTCTTTTTTTTCATTGATTCCTTTGGCTTTCTAGACCTTTTGTTCCTCAAAAATAATTTTGCCATTGTTTTCTAGATCTACAAAATAATTCTTTGGTAAGTTTGTGTTTTATTGGGTTTTTTAATGTGTCATGGAATCATTAGCTTCAACTTGGCCATTTCTTATTTTTAAGGAATTATTTTCTTCAGTATTTTTTGTGTCTTTTACCAAGTTGTATGTTTTCTTTCCATAATTTCCTTGCATAGCTTTCTTTTCCCAAATTTCCTCTACTACTCTTTTTTGATTTTTAAAATCATTTTTGTTCTTTTTTTCATTAGCTCTTCTGAGAATTCTGATTGGTCTTGTGTCCAATCTGCATTTTCTTTGAAGTTTTCCTTGCAGATGTTTTTAAGTCATTATCTTCTTCTGAGTTTGTATCTTGAGCTTCCCTGTCAGCATAGTAGCTTTTTATGGTAAGGTTATTTTTGTTGTTGTTGTTATTGTTCTTTACTCAACTTCTTCCAACCTACTTCTTGACTCTGGACTCTATGTTAGAGTTGGGTTCTGGTCACCTCTAAGGGGAATGACTGACCTGAACTTCAGTTTTTTATGTCCTTCTTCTGCCTTCACAGCTTGATCTGGGGGCCTGTAACTTTTCAGTGATTCCAAAGTGGTGCGATCCAGGTAGAAATCTGGTCACTGCCATTCTGGTCTGTACCCTGATCTTTTAACAGGTAGGGCTCCTTCTAATGACCACAACTGATCCTCTCTTCCTTGGAACTATGATTCAGAATTAGGTAATAGACAACAGAGCTGCTAGACCAGAACTATACCTTTCTGCCCCATAACTGTGACCTTGAACTGGACAATGGGTAATAGAGCTACCACATACACTTGATCCTGTGCCTTATGATCTTTTTTTGCCAAAGATTTCAGTCCTTCCCCCCCACCAGCACTGGGCACTGGAATGTTCCCCACTGTTATTGCTGCCACCACAATCCATACCCTTTCATCTGTGCTGAGATCCCGGCCAGCCCCCACCCTAGGGTCCACAGACATCTATCTTTCTAAGCTATCCTGGGCTGGAAAAAAATGACTCATCATGAATTTTTCTTGGTTTTCCTGTTAAAATTTTGTGTATTTCTTAGGTCAATGTAGAAGAGGTTTAGGAGCAACTGTGGCAAAGTTGCTAAGTTCTCACTCTGCCATCTTGATTCTACCTCATATAGCAGAGGTTCTTAACCTTCTTATTTTCACATAAACCCATTTAGGAATCTAGTGATGCTAGGGACTCCTTCTTAAAATAATGGTTTGTTTCTAAAACCTATGTTGCCTTTTCTCCAACTGGATAGATTTTTTTTTACTTTCAAAAATCCTACTCTTGGTTATTAATTATATCAGTTTTCCTAGTATGGAAATGAGATTTCTTGGGATGCCTTCTGGAGTTTTTGCTTAAGAATAATAGATATTTGACAAAGTTTTGATAATGTTGTATAGTGACCTTTTATAATGAATGTTTATACTGTATCATAGGTGACAGCCAGAACATTCATTCATTCATTCATATAAAGAATATCTATTAAATACCTGTTTATGCATGAGGTACTGGCCAGTTGGGTCTAGGACCAGGAATTGGCAGGCCATCATGGAAAGTGCAGTGTAACTGGATATATGAAAATATCCTTTATAAAAAGATCACTGGATTTTTAGTGAGAAGACCTAGGTTCAAATCTCAATTAATCAACTAAATCTATGTGACCTTATAGAATACAACACAATACACCTTTGTTAAGTGCTAACTACTACTAGGCCTATAGACCTGAGTTCAAATCAGGCTTCAGATATTTATTAGCTATGTGACCCTGAACAAGTCATTAAAATGCTGTTTGCTTTGGAAGCAGCTAGGTGGCTTGGTGGAGAAAGTCAGGAAGGCCTGACTTCAAGTCTAGCTTGATATACTCACTAGCTATGTGACCCTGAGCAAGTCATTTAACCTCTGTTTGCCTTAATCCACTGGAGAAGGAGATTGCAAACCACTCCAGTATCTTTGCCAAGAAAATCCCAAAAGAAGTCATGAAGAGTTGGACACAACTGAATGTTGTGTCTTGAATATACAACTGAATACTAACAACACCGCCAGGCACTATGCTAAGCACTGAGGATACAAGTCAGAAAAAGAAAGATGGAGAGAGGGGGGGAATCTCACACTAGGAGTTATGTTTTTTCTGTGGAGTCCAAACAAACCAAAGCTGCTAATGAAAAGTGGAAAGTTACCTGTAAAGTTCAGATTCTGACCCTTTTATAAAGGAAAGCCTTGGAAGGCATTCAGTGTTCCATCTTCCAGCCCTTCAATTAGAGAGATGAGGATGCTAAGGGAGTTAAGAAGGTGTTGAGTATCCAAAACTGAGTCAATCAGCATACTGATGAGATTTCAGGTGATCAACATATCCTGGATGAATCATGAAGTTGTATGGAGTCCAAATTGTCAAAAGCATAGCTGCTGATTGAGAGTGGAGAGTTACTTAAAAAGTCACTTAACTACTTTGGATCTCAATTTCCTTATCTGTAAAATAAAAAGATTTGAATATATGGTCTCTCAAATCCCTTCTAACTCTAAACTCAGGACCCTGTCATCTGAAACCTATGACCTTATGATCTGAACTTACTATGAGCAGAAAGGTGTAAACAGTTTAAAAAACATAATATTGCAAAATTGTGCATTTATGTCTGAAACCCACTCAAAAGGGACACCCAAAATGAAGAGTCTAAAGATAGAGTCCATATCCAGAGATCATAGTTGTTAGAGCCTATGGACCTTACAACATAGATTCTTAACCTGGGATCCATGGATAGGTTTCAGGGAGCCCATGTATTAGAATAGGAAAAAATAAACCTTTATTTCCATTAACCTCTAAGTGAAATTTAACATTTTATAACTGATCTAGAGAACAGATCGAGGAGAGACAACATGAGAATTGTTAGACTATCTGGAAGTTATGATAAAAAAGAGTCTAGATGCTATACTTCAAGAAATTATTAAGGAAAATTGCCCTGAGGTTTTAGAATGAAAAGGTAAAATATCTATAATTGGGATAAGCTAGAAGCCTTCCCAATAAGATTAGGAGTGAAACAAGGATGCCTATTATCACCAGTATTATTCAATATTGTATTAGAAATGCTAGCAATAGCAATAATAGGAGAAAAAGAAATTGAAGGAATCAAAATGGACAATGACATAATAAAACTATCTCTTTTTGTAGGTGATATAATGAGAAACTTGTAAAATCCTAAAGATGCAACTAAAAAGTTAGCTGAAACAAGTAATAATTATAGCAGAATAGCAATATATAAAATAAACCCATATAAGCCATCAGCATTTCTATATATCACCAACAAAACTTTGCAAGAATAGGTAGTAAGAGATATCCTATTTAAAATAACTGTAGACAGTTTAAAACACCTAGGAATATACCTGCCAAGACAAACCCAGGAAAGACATGAACACTTTTTACAGTAATATATAATTTGGGAAATGTTAATTGTTCATGGGCAGGCAGAGCCAATATGATAAAAAATAACAATTCTATCTAAACTAATCTACTTATTCAATGTCATCCCAATTAATTTACAAAAATATATATATATATTTTATTGCACTAGAAAAAATAACAAAACTCATGTGGAGGAACAAAAGGTCAAGAATATCAAAGGCATTAATGAAAAATGTGAAGGAAAAAGGTTTAGCAGTACCAAATCTTAAACTGTATTATAAGGCAGTGATTATCAAAACTATCTGATACTGGCTAAGAAATGAAAAGATGGATCAGTGGAATGGAGTAGACACAAAATGCACAGTAGTAAATTACTATAATACCTTTGTGTTTGACAAATATGAAGATTTAAGGTTTGGAGACAATAATACACTATTTGGTAAAAATTATTGGGAAAACTGGAAAGCACTCTGGCAGAAATTAGGTATAGACCAATCACTTATACCATTTACCAAGATGAGGTCAAAATGGATACATGACCTAGATATAGAGATATTATTAGAAAAGTAGAAGAACATGGAACACATTACCTATCAGACTTATGGATAGGTGAAAAATTTATGAATAAAGAAGATATAGAAACCATTGTGAGATGCAAATGGATAATTGTGATTACATTGAACTAAAAAGGTTTTGTACAAATAAAACTAATGTAGCTAAGATTAGAAGGAAAGCAGAAAATTGGGGGGAAATTTTATAGACAATTTCTCAGGTAAAGGTCTTACATCTCAAATATATAGAGAACTCTGTCAAATTTATGAGAATATGAGTCATTCCTCAATTGATAAATAGTCAAATGATATGAATAGGCAGTTTTTTAATGAAGAAATCAAAACTACATATGGTCATATGAAAAAAATGCTCTAAATCATTATTGATTAGATAAATACACATTAAAACAACTTTGATATATCTCACATCTATCAGATTGGCTAAAAAGATAGAGAGGGAAATGACAAATGTTGGAGAGGATGAGGAAAAATTGGGACACCAATAAATACACTGTTTGTATATAACTGTGAGCTAACTGATCCCACCATTTTGAAGAGCAATCTGAAATTATGCCCAAAGAGTTACAAAACTGGGTATACTCTTTGATCCAGAAATATCAGTATTAAATCTGTTTCCCATAGTGATCAGGGAAAAAATGCAAAGAACCTATACATTCTAAAATATTTATAGCAGCTCTCTGTTATGGCAAAAAACTGGAAATTGAGGGGATGCCCATCAATTAGGGAAGGACTAAACAAGTTGTGGTGTATAATTGTGGAATATTACTGTGCTATGAGAAATGATGAGCTGGTTGATTTTAGAAAAACATGGAAAGACTTGCATGAAATAATGAAAAGTGAAATGAGCAGAACCAAGAGAACATCGTATACGGTAACAGCAACAATGTTTGAAGAATAATTGTGACCAAGTTATTTCGAGTATTGTAAATACTCAAATTAACTACAAAGGACCTGTGATGGAAGATGTAACACACCTCCAGAGAAAGGACCAATACATAGAAGTATGTATAGTATGGTTTTACATATATTTGTAAACCTGTGTCAAATGGTGGCCTTCTCTAGTGCAGGGTAGGGAGGGAGGGAAAGAAATAGCTTAGAACTCAAAATTAATAAAAATGAATAACAGATAGATAGATGAAATTAATTTTAAAAGTTTTAATCCTGGTCCTGATGATGTCTTTCTGCCTAGTTAGTCAATCCAATATTTTGATCTGTGATGCCATAAATATAGTTACTGCCTCCAGCAATGCAAAACACAACCCATACATTTAAAATTCTCATCTCATCTCATTTGGGTGTAATCTTGATTACAATTAGATTACTAACCTAATTACTTGATTAGAAGAGACAAAGATGGCAGGAGAGGAGATAGACTTGATGATCTCAATATTCCTTCCATTCTTCAGAGTGTATGAACAGAATAAATTTTCCTTGCCATATCTTTGGGCTTTCTTGAAAGAAAGATAATAAACTGACTCACACTCTTATAAATCATCTTTTCATACATTATGCTCTAGAGAGAAGATATATTTTTGTGTAGAAAATGATAATAATAGATACATATAATCAAGAAAGCTTTTATTTTATTTAGACCAAGGGTTCTTATCAGTTTTTGACATAGAGTCCTTTGGCAGCTGGGTGAAGTCTGTGGAGCCCTTCTTAGAAAAATAGTTTAAATGTATAAAATAAAATACATAGGTTTGCAAAGGAAATTGATTTTGCTGAAATATGATTGTCAAATTAGTTTCCAGACTCCATTTTAAGAACCCTCCTCTATATTCATTTCTTTAGGATTCTGGTAAGGTAGATCAGTATATATCTTTAAATTTTTACCTAATCCTTATACAATAGATCTTGGATTTTGATGACCTAATGATTGTGAACTAACATCTTTTGGGAAAAGGGAACTGTTCTGCTTTCCAGACTACAGATGTTACAGCTCTCCCTGAATCTAAACATGTAAAGAATTGTCATGATGACATCAAATTTTTCTTCCCTCACAAAAAAGTTCTGTGCTGATTACATTTCCAATCTTCATGGGATTTCCAACATTTTTAACTGTGCAGAATTAGTATTTAATTCTTGTTCATTTTTTGTGCTCTCTTTTAGGAAACCACATTAATTAAGGTGAGAATGTAGAGGAATCTAGTTCTGCTGAATAAGGGAAATGTTTTTGATCTTTTATGTGAACATTAGTGATTCAAAGAAACACATTATTCAGCATTAATTTTCCCTCTTGCTGTATGAAGTTTCAAGTGTTTAGACATCATTTCACATTACCTCTCTTCATTTTTACATTATTCTTAACAGCTCTCACCTATAACTTATTTTTTATTCTGGTAAACATAGAGTTAAGACAGATTAAACAAAGTTGTCCTTGGGAGAAAAGAGATAAAATTTGGACAAAAATAGGACCCCTCTGCTTCTACTTCTTCTCCTCCATTCAGAATCATTAGGTCCCAGGCCAAGCCCCACTTGCTCATTGCTTAGGTTTTGATAGCTCAGAGTGAGTATAAATAGCAATTGTTTCTGTTCTGGCCAGAAACCTTGAGGGTTTTCCCCTCCTAGACTGATTCTTTTGAGAAGGCAAAGTGGGCCATCTTTTGCCTCAATTCTTCCCTAGCCTTTAATCACTGAATGGGTGTTGCCTCAAACAAGCAGAGACCTGGGAAACACTTTAGCTTAAAAAGGCCAACGTCTCTCACTGCATCTGGGGCCATTGCCAGTCATCCTGACCTATGTCTTGCCACTGCACTCCCAATGATTCTGGAGGAGAGAGGGAGGCTGATGACTTTGCACAGCCCTGCCTCGCTAAAATCAAACTCATTTGCAAGTCAAGACATTACCCTCCTGAGGTCATTGGTCCTCTTTGAGAATGAAGGACAAACAATGACAACAATTCTCCATTCAGATCCATACCAATCTAAATCAACTCACATTTATTAAGTTATTACTTTGTACAAGGCACTATCCTTGGTGCTGAAGATACAAAGATCACCCCCCCCCCAAAAAAAGGAGAGAGAGGAAAAAAATACTGCATCCCAAAGATCTTCTATTCTACTATGGCAATTTTAAAATAAATAAACAAGTATATATACAATAATTTTCATGGAGATAGAGATCACAACTATAGGGATCAGAAAAGGTTCCCTCAGGAAGCACATATATGAACTGTCTTAAAGGAAGCCAGCAGTGCTAAGAGGTAAAAGTAAGGTGGAAGTATATTCCAGACATGAGGGACAGTCTATGCAAAGACATGGACGCCGGATATTATGTGCCAAGCTCAGAAAGAACAAGTATGATAGTTTGGGTGGTACATAGAATGAGTGAAGGAAAATAATATAAAGTAAGGTAAAGTGGAGTCAGATGGAATGAGAAGAACAGCATTTGGTGTCTTTTTTTGTAAACCATGAAGCTTTGCTCTCAACACTTTCCAAATAGCCTACCTTTAGCTTTGCCCATATTAAATGTTTAATGCCTAGTTCTATCATTATCATCAATTAACATTTAGTAAGTTTTTACTCCATCTTTGGTAGTGGATTTGGCTATTACCTTTCTTTAGACTACATTACTTCAAGTATTCTTAATTGCATTGGTGTGGGTAGTCCCTGTGATGATGAAGCTTGAAACCCTCCCATCAGCCATCTGTCTCATGAGTTGTTTTAGCTAAAAAAAAAAATCATCATCTGGTGACCAACTTTCTAGAGGTATACAACAATAACAAGTATTTATTAAGTACTAATAATGTGTCCGCATTGTGCTAGATGCTGAGGATACGAACATAAAGTTGAGACAGGCCCTGCATGAATTCTGTTGGGGGAGAGGGGCAATGTACACATAGAAAATTAAATATACAATATATGCAAAATAATTTCTAGGGTTAGAAAAGTGATAGCAATTGATGGGGGAAGGAACAAGGATAGTCTTCCGGAAGTAGGGAATACTTGATCTAAACTTTGAAAGAAACTAGGGATTCTATATGGTGGACAGCCTCAGAAAAGATATTGGGATGATAGATGGAGTTTTATTATCATGGACCATTTTCTTCATAACTTCAAAGATCTGTGGTTTTGATTTAAACCAATGCAACACCTTTACCCCTTAGTAGATAGTCTTTGAGAATTTCTGTGGCTGAAAAATTCATCACACCATAGCTAACCTTGAAATGAGCCTCTTTGAACTTAGCTGGGCTGGTTCTTGGACAACAGGCACAAAATCTGCCATTGGCCTAAATTAAAATCATTTTCAGATTGCTAGAGCCTGGAAGAGATTATCTGTACATAGATTTTGAGAACCCAGAGTCCTTTCCATATCAAAATGAGGAATGAGAGTTGGACTTGAGAGCAAAATAGGCACTTAATAAATCCTTGTTGACTTGGAATATAATGGTTATTAATGATAATAAATAATATTAATAATATAAAATCAAGGAAGCAATAAGATACTATGTACCTGAAATATAGTAGGTGTTTAATAAATGCTTGTTGATTTGTTGAAAGATTAGTATTTTCGTTGATAATTTGCATTTATATAATGTTTTGTCATCCAAATGTACTTTCACATAGATGATCTCAATTGAGCCTCACAGCAACCCTGTGAATTAATTAGCATGAATATTATTATTCCCATTTTATGTATGAGGAAATGAGACTCAAAAATGAAGTGACCTGTCCGGGGTTGCTAGCTAGTAAATGATGGAGCAAGGACTCCAAATCCAGGTTTTCTTTTTCCTATATCAACTTTCTATTATATCAATTCTTCCCCTATTATGTTACTTCAGACTCTCATATATTGCTATCCACTATTGTGAAATAGAAAAGCATCCATAACATGGACATCATTGAATTTAGAGTTGCCATAGGCCTTAAAGTTTATCTAATTCATTCACCCTATTTTGTTTATGAGGAAGATGGGATCCAATATTTGTAAACCACTTAAAACAGTGTCTAGCCCATAGTAAGCACTTAATAAAATAGTTGTTCCTTCCCCCTCCTACCAAAGTCACAGACTGAAATAAATGCAAAAGCTGAGATTTGAACCTAGGTTCTGTGTATCCAGATCCACTCTTATTTCCATTCATGGTGCTGCTACCTCTTTTATATAATGCAGTATAACAGCGTGATAGGCTTATAATCCAGGTGAGACTTGGGCTTTAATGCCATATATGGTACTTCCTAGCAAATCACTAAAACTGTGATCAGCAATTTTGTCATTAATACAATATGAATAATAGCATATGAAGTACTCTCACAAGGTTTTGATGAGGCTTAAATGAAATGATGTAAAGTGCTTTGTAAACCCTAAAGCACCATATAAATGTGAATTATTACTATTGTTGTTGTTAGCATCTCTACCAAACACAGCTCTCTGGCATTAGGACACGCTATTCAGGGAGAGTGCTGCTGCTCCAGATTCACCCTGGTATAGCCTACCCAGCTGTAGAGTAAGGATCTGTTTATGCCAACAAGGTAGTATAAGACATCATGTGTACCATTCCCCTCCTAGCTCATTGATGCAAAACAAGAACAATTTTAGCGTGTCTTCCAGGGCCAGAGCCAAGTTGATGGAGTAGAGAAAGCACTCAGCTGAGTTCTCCCAACATTCTACTCCAAACTTTAAAAAAATGCCTCAAATCAAATTCTGGAGTGGCAGAGACAACATAAGGCAGGAGTGAGACATTCTTCCAGTCTAAGACAATGTAGAAAGTCAGAATGAGAGATCTGTGACATAAGGGTGGAATCTGACCTAGAGTCAATATGGATGAAATACCAGTAGTGGGACTAGGTGGCGGTGACAAAAGCAACAGAAGTTTTGGGAGCTCTCAAGCCAGATGATAGGAGGACCTGATATCTGTCAAGAAAGAGATTACAGGGTAACCCTGTGCTAGCAATGGAAGCAGTACCAGATGCTATTTGGCAACTCCATTACCTATATCCATGTCTTGGTCATAGTTCAATGCTGGAGAAGAGCACTTTCAGTTAAGACGGAGTGGAAGGCCTGAGGGGAAGTATCATCTCCAGTCTCAAGTATTCAGGCACTCTTAGGAACAGTTTCATTTCTAGTCCCAAGGGAAGAGAGGGGGCTTGTGAAGTAGTATCAATTGAACTCTCAAGGGATCAGGGGCTCTTCCTGGTTAAGGAACAGAATGCAGATGAAGAAAGCATTGACCATACCTCTCTGAAAAGCACCAAAAACTTCCAAACCCTTAGAATTTATTCTGAAAAGAGAAATGTGAAAAAGTTTGAAGCCTGAGTCAGTGTCCCCTCCCCCTCCATGCTGGGAATATAGCCCAACTTTAACATAAAGTTCAAAATCAAGACAAAGGGTGTGAAAACAAGCAAACAACAAAAAAGAACCTTCCCCTAAAAAACTAAGGGGGAAATCAACACAATCTCAAAAAAATAGGATGAAGTCAAAACAGCTAAAAGCAAAGCCTCAAAGGGGGAAAAAAGTGAATCAGACACATCTAACAAGAATTCCTAGTAGAGCTAAAAAACTTATTTTCAAAATCAAATAAGAGTGGTAGAGAAAAAAATAGGTAAAAGTGAGAGTAAGTAAGAAAATTACAAAAAGGTAATTAACAGCTTGGCAAAAGAGGCACAATAAATGCTGAAGAAAATAACATCTTAAAAAGCAGAATTGGCCAAATGGGAAAAGAGGTGAAAAAGCTCATTGAAAAAGGTCATCTTTAAAAATTAGAATTGGGTGGATAGAGCACTGGCCCTGAAGTCAGGAGGACTTGAGTTCAAATCCAGCCTCAGACCAAACACTTGATACTTACTAGCTATGTGACCCTGGGCAAATCACTTAAACCCAATTGCCTGAAAAAAAAAATTAGAATTGGGTAACTAGAATATAATAACTCATTGGTACATCAAAAAATAATAATAAAACAAAGTCAAAAGAAGAAAAATATAGAAAACTGAAATATCTCACAGGAAAAGCAAATCACCTGGAAAATAGATTGAGGAGAGGTCCTTTTAGAATTATTGGATTACCTGAAAGCCACTATCAAAGAAAAAGCCCAGACACATTTCAAGAAATTATAAAGGAAAACTGCATTGATATCTTAGAACCAGAGGTTAAAATGAAAATTAAAAGTATCTACTTATCAGCACCTGAAGGAGATCTCAAGTGAAAACTTCAAGGAATATTATAGAAAAATCCAAAACTCCCAGTTCAAAGAGAAGATCCTTCAAAAGCCAGAAAGAAACCACTCAAATTCATGGAACTATAGTCAGGAACACACAAGATTTAGCAACTACCACATCAAAGGAGCAGAGAGCTTGGAATATAATATTGCAGAAGGAAAAAGAGCCAGGATTACAACCAAGAAAAACCTACCCAGCAAAACTGAGCATAATTCTTCAAGAGAAAAAATAGATATTTAATGAAATAGAGTTTTTTCAAGCATTGCTGATGAAAAAAAGAACAGGGCGGAATAGAAAATTTGACTTTCAAATACAAGACACAAGAGAAGCATTAAAAGGTAAAAATGAAAGAGAAATCATAAGGGACTCAATAAAGTCAAACTGTTTATCTTTCTATATGGGAAGGTGATATATATATCTTCTAAGAACTTTATTATTATTAGGAGAGTTAGAGAGATATACATAGAAAGAGGGTGTGGGAGTGAATCAGTTAGGTTGGGATGATTTTTTTTTTAAATGGATAGCAAGAATGAGGGATGCCCTGGGAGAAAGAGGAAGGGAGAGGAAGAATGGGGGGAAATTATCTCACATAAAAGAAATGCACAAGGAAGAGCTTTTACAAAGGAAAGGAAAATGGAAGGGGGGGCAATATTTGAACCTCACTCACACCTGAATTGGTTCCAATGAAGAAAACATGTGTATATATGTATATATATATATATACACACACACACACACACACACACATGTATGTATGCATGTATACATACATGCCCATATACATGCATACACATATACATACATGCATATACATACTCAATTGGTAATAGAAATCTATCTTACCATACAGGGAAGTAGGAAGAAAAGGGAGTAGGGAAAGGGGGGTGGGGAGGTAATAAAGGGAGGGCAGATAAAAGAAGACAGTGGCCAAAAGACAGACTTTAAAGGAGGAAAATTATAAAAAGAGACAAGAAGGATAAACAGAAAAAAATAGAATGGTGGAAAATGAACAATTAGTAATCAAACTGCAGATGTGATTGGGATGAACCCACCAATAAAAAAAAAAAACTAGATAGCAGAATAGATTAGAAACCAGAATCTAAGAATATGTTGTTTTCAAGAAACACACTTGAAACCAAGAGAAACACAGAGATAAAATAAGAGGCAGGAGCAGAATTTATTATGCATCAGCTGAAGTAAAAAAGACAGGGGTAGCAATCATAATCTCAGACAAAGCAAAAGTAAAAATAGACATAATTAAAATAGAGAAGGAAAGAAACTACATTTTGCTAAAAGGAACTATAGACAATTAAGTAATAGGAATATTAAACATATATGTACAAAATGACAGCATTCAAATTCTTAAAGGAAAATTAGAGGAGGAATGGACAGTAAAACTATATTAGTGAGAAACCCCAACTTTCCCCTCTCAGAGCTAGATAAATATAACCACAAAATAAATAAGAATGAAATCAAGTTGATGAATAGAGTTTGAGAAAAGTTAGAGATGATAGACCTCTGGAGAAAACTAAATGGGAATAGAAAAAGGATATACATTTTCCTTGGCTGTATATGATGCCTGTACAAAAACCCATCATGTAGTAAGGCCTAAAAACCTCACAACCAAATGCAGAAAAGCAGAAATATTAAATATACCCTTTTCAGAACATAATACAACAAAAATTATATTTAATAAGGGCCATGGAAACATAGATTAAGTTATTAAAAACTAAATACTCTAACCCTAAAGAATGAATGGGTCATAAAACAAATCACACAATCAATAATTTCATTAAAGTGAATAACAAGAAGACAACATTCCAAAATTTATGGAATGCAGCCAAAGCAGTACTTAGGGGAAATTTACCTCTCTAACTGTGTAGATCAATAAAAGAAGAACTGATAAAAAGAATTTGGCATGCAACTAAAAAAAATAGAAAAAGAACAAATTAAAAATCCCCAATTAAAAACCAAAATGGAAAGCCTGAAAATCAAAGGAGAGAGTAATAAAATTGAAAGTTAAAAAAAAACTTTGAACTAATAAATAAAACTAGGAGATGGTTTAAGAAAAAATGATAAAAAGATAAACCTTGGTTAATTTAATTTAAAAAACAAAGAAAACCAAATTATTAGTATCAAAAATTACAAAGGTAAATGTACCACCTGTGAAAATGTAATTATTAGAAATTATTTTGCACAACTATATGCCAGTAAAACTGATAATCTAAATGAAATGGATGAATATGTACAAAAATATCAACTTCCTAGGTTGACAGAAGCAGAAATTAAATACTTAAATTACTCTATCTTCAAAAAGAATTTGAACACGCCATCAATTAGCTCCTGAAGAAAAAATTCCCAGGACTATATGGATTTACAAGTTAATTCTACCAAACATTTAAGGAACAACTAACCCCAATACTATATAAGCTATTTGAAAAAAATTGATAAAGAAGGAATCCTACCAAAATTCTTTTATGACATATTTTTAATGATTTTGATACCTAAACCAGAGAGAGCAAAAACAGAGAAAGAAAACTATAGACTGATTTCCTTAATGAATATCAAGGCAAAAAAAAAGAATTAAGTAAAATACTAGCAAGGAGATTATAGCAATATATCCCAAAGATCACACACTATGACCAGGTGGGATTTATACCAGGAATGCAGGGCTCATTATATGAACACAATTACAAAACACTTTTCATACAAATAAAGACATCCATAAATAATTGGAGAAATAGTAATTACTCATAGGTAGATAGAGACAATTTAATAAAAATTACAATTCTTTTTTTTTCTTAATTTATTTTATCAATCACTTCCATAAGCTTTTGAATTTTAGATTTTTCTCCCCTCCCTCCCTACCTCCTCCCCAAGACTGCTCGCAATCTGATATAGGCTATACATATACATTCCTATTAAACATATTTTCACATTAGTGATGTTGTAAGGAAGAATTAGAACCAATAGGAGGAACCACCAGAAAGAGGAAACAAAACACAACAGAAGAAAAAATAGCAAATGGTATGCTTCGATCTACATTCAAACTCCATAGTTTTTTCTTTGGATGTGGATAGTATTTTCTATCATGAGACCTTCGGAGAAGTCTTAGATCCTTGCATTGCAGAGTAGGGCTAAGTCTATCAACATTAGTCATTGTGCAATGTGTCTTTTACTGTGCACAATGTTCTCCTGGCTCTGCTCACTTCACTCAGCATCAGTGCATACAAGCCTTTCCAGGTTTTTCTGAAGTCTGCCCTCTCATCATTTTTTATTACACGATAGTATTCCATTACATTCTTATACCACAATTTGTTCAGTCATTCCCCAATTCTTTGCCACCACAAAAAGAGCTGCTATAAATATTTTTGTATATATGGGTCCTTTTCCCTTTTTTATGACCTCTTTGGAACACAGACCTAGTACTGATATTGCTGGATCAAAGAGTATATACAGTTTGATTGCCCTTTGGGCACATTGGAACTTAATATTTTCAAAAATGATTTGTTAAAAAATTTATATGTAATTGGAAAATATTTAATCAATAAATAATTTTTTTAAAAAGGTCAAAAATGGATGTCAAGAAGGTGATATGTGGAAGCCCTGCCCCCCAAAATGGTAAGGAAGTTACATTAGAATTCAATAAGCTTCAGAAGTAACAGGGACCTGGTTGCTTTTATTTACATCAACCTCTCTTTGGTCCATATTATGGTATTTCACATGTGTTTTCTCTGTTTAAGCTCATATATAGCAACTAGTAAGTAGAGGGTTTTGCATCTCAGCATCATAATTAAAGTTCAATACCATTGATGTCCCTTCCCTGGCTAAACATGAGTTAATGATAATGAAACTGCCCTCTGATTAGTTGATTTATGCCTTTCTCTCACTAATTCCTCTGTAATTCTTTGAAGTGAGGCAGTATGGCCTAGTGAATAGAAAACTGATATCAAACTCAAACCTTTCAGAACCCCCAAGAATCTCACTGAGACTACAAATTCCAAAGAGGTTGCAGGTTACAATGGAAAAAGGAATTTCCTCACCATTTTTTTGCCTACACCAATGAAATCACAGATCTTAAAACAAAACTCATTTAAACTTGGAAAATAACTTTCCCTTCCTCCCCATACTCCCTTTAACTCTACAGCTTCTCCTTTAACTATTGGGAAACTGGACCAGAGCCTTGTTGGCCTGAAAGAGCTAAATTCAGGACATTCTATCCTCCCCACAACTAACCAAATGTCAGATATTGGCATACACTCAACTCAATCTCTGGGAAATGTGAGATAAGGCACCTTACATCTGTACCTTGTTGCCAGGAGGTAGGCATGGCTTGGTCCAAGGCCTCCTTCTCCTGTACCTATGTGTTTTGTGATCTGTTGTTATCATTTTCATTGTGATTGCCATTATTGTTGTTATTGTTGTTTTGGTGGAAAGAGATGGGGGAAATATTCTCCTCAGGGTCGAGACTGGCATGGAGAAAACAGGGAGATTCATTAAAAATGAAGTTAAAATCAAAACTCAAACCCTTGCTTCTTTGGTTTTGCAAATGGTAGTTTTTAATCTCTTTCAGTTCTTCACTACTCCTCTCCTCAGGAATGCTGAGCCTTCATAAACCCTAATAGGCCTCTCCAAACCCCAGCAAATCACTGCATATAAGCCACAACAGCCTAGAACATAGGCTGCATTTGAATTTTTGATAAGAACCTTCAGAGAAATTCTCTGCCATTCCACAGGGGTCATCCAAAGGACAGCAGCTACCCCTTCATTTTAGTTCCTGGCACATTATAGGGATGTCCTGTAACATCACAAATCATTAACATTCTGTACTGTAGGCAAAAATATTTGCAGTTACAATGCTTTCATTTTATGTCCTGAAAATACCTGAAATAAATGTGAGTTTTGACCAAGGAGGTTAAAGGTTCCTTCAGTGTTCTTTGACATATACAGAAGAAAGAGCCAGAGGCATTTACAATACTGAGAGAAAAGGTCACAGAAATTGAATATGGTTCTATGTCTCAAATGTTTGCAGACCTTTTTCTTTCCACCACCCAATGGACCTGACTCTTCTACTTACTAGCTGCGTGACTTTGGGCAAATCACTTTACCAATCTGGAGCTGTTTCCTCATTTGTAAAAAAGAAGGGTTAGAACTGGAAGACCATTAACATCCCTTATACCTCTAATCTATGCTAGGGATGGCAGTGAGATACCTAGCTGTTTACTCTGCTGCCTGAGAAGAGAATGGCCACCTTAGAGGATCCCTGATGGGTCCACCCATACTTAGGACAAATCAGTAGTTATAAGCTAGATGGGCCTCACCCCTAAACTGAAAAGGGTAGAAGTTACCTTGGCCCTAGAGGAGTTGGAGTTAGATACAAATGACTATGACCCAGAAGTATGAGGAACATGTGTGAAAACAACAAACACAAGTTTGGAAGGAAGGAAGGAAGGAAGGAAGGAAGGAAGGAAGGAAGGAAGGAAGGAAGGAAGGAAGTGAAATGGTAGCCGAACATGCTGTCAAGCAGAAGCAAAAAAATTGGAAAGCTCAGCCCAGGAGAGCTATGGGGGAGCTAAGATGTACAATGAATTCATTTTAACCTTGAAGACATCTGGTTCACCTTTATACTTAATTTGGACCCGTACATTTTATTCCTGGGGCCCAAATCCCTCACAATTCCAAGGACTCTTCTTCAGTTCCATGCTCTTATTTCAGACTGGTTTTGTAAATAAAGCTGTTCTTTCCCAGGCAAAGGATGAATACTAAAAAAAAAAAACAAAACCAAAAAGCAAAACAGAGGTAGCTAGTGGTTCAGTGGGTAGAGTGTTAGGCTGTATGACTCTAGGCAAGTTATTTTAACTTTTATTTGCCTGAGTTTCCTCAGCTTTAAAATGAGGATAATAATAGCACCTACTTCCCAAGGTTGTTGTGAGGATAAAAAGGAGATAATAATTGTAAAGTGCTTAGCACAGTGCCTGGCACATAGTAAGTGCCATACAAATATTATTATTATTATTAATTACAAATCTATAATCCCAGGCCACTCATAGTAGAGAAGAATTGTGGGGGTGGCAAAGAGGATTTGAGTGTGCCACCCTTTCGGTGCATTTCTGATTACATTTCTGGCTTGATTCCAAACTTAAATGTTAATTATTTTTGTATTTTCATTGCCCATTGCACAATCAAGTGCTGACAATAATGCTAGTATTTAAAGAGAAAGCAGTTCAAAATAGAACCCAGAAAAAGAATATATGAAGAAAATCCAAGAAAGATATGCACTTATCTCCTGGACAAGGCTAGGAAAGCTGCTGATCAATTTACCCTTCCAAGAGACAAAGACAAAACTCTCCCAAGCAAATTGGCCCTTGTATCACACTTGAATTTATTACCTGAACTTCAGTCAAGATAAAACAAGTGTTACATGATAAATTCCTCCCAAAGACAATGTTGTGTCAAGCTGAATGTATTACAATCATCATCATGTATAATGAGGAAGACATCCTCTATAGATTACTCCTGTGCTTGTTCTAAACAAAATTTAATGTTAACAAGCACCCTGTGGTATTATATCATGGCTCTACTAACAGGTGTCTAATTCATGTGTCAGTTGTTTGAAAAAAATAATGAAGTTATTACTTTAGTGTTCATGATAACACCAGTTAACCCTAGGGACTAGTTTGGTACTTGGCACATCACCACCCAGAAGTGCTATTTTTAAAGGTTATAGATTATAAACTGTCATATCATGTAGCCATGAGTGATGAAACATGATAATCCTGAAAAGAATCAAAACTATCAATGACCCAAAGAGGGAGACACATGTAAGGAGTCTGACATCTACAAGCAAAGATAACTTTCATGCCTGAGGTAGCACAGACAGTATCCAAGAGGTGTATAAGGAGATAGGCAAGTGGACCAGTCATGTAACAAGAAAAAGGGGTAAAGGGACTATAGCCCCCAGCTTCTGTTTTGGCACCCAAGGAATATAAAAAGATCTAGACCAAGGCATCCAGTGCATTGTATAGCACTTCTCTATAGGATTCATGGGAGGACATGGATAAGAATAACTCTTAATGAAAAGGTATGAATGGGGCACAATTACCTCTTCTGGGAAGGGTTATGTGCATCCATGTGATCAAAGATCCCCTGAATTATTGAAGTACAGTTTATAACACAGAATAAAGTCCTATTATGATGTTTCACTGTAAGATAGAAATGATTGGTTTCTCAAGAGCTATGGCAGCCCAAGCTGGAAAGGTTTTGAGTATCTACTATTCCAGGACCATACTACCAAAGTTTGGTAAGGCTCCTTATCAGAAGGTGGACCCCTAGGTGACTCATTCCTTCACCAAGTATTTATTAATTTCCTACAATGAGCCAGCCACCATGCCAAGCACTGGAATACAAAGGCAAAACCTAGATAGTCTCTCCCCTCAAGGACCTTATATTCTAGTGAAAGTTAACATTATATGTATGTGTATATATATATATATATATATATATACATATATATATATGCAACTTGAAAATAATTGGAAGTGAGATTGTTAACTAATGCAGGGAGAAATAAATCTAGAAATACTTTACATAGGAGGTGCCAATTAAGTTAAGCTTTAAAAGCTAGGGATGCTAAGATATTGATGTGAGGAAGGTAAGCATTTCTGATATAGAGAAGAAGCTTATTAAAAGCACAGAGGCAGGAGGTTGAATAAGTAGTCCTGTTTGGCAGGTATGCAGCAGAGTGAGGGGGAGTATTGTGAAACCAATCTGGAAAAAAAAAGAAGTTGAAACAGAGAAGTTTGCATTTTATTCTAGCCCTAGAGGCAATAGAAAGTTATTGAAGCTTCCTGAACAGTGGAGTGACATACTCCTATTGGTCTTGAGGAATATCAATTTGGCAGCTGTATGGAAGATAGATAAGAGGGGGGAGAGAGTAGAAGCTATGACTACAATGATGAGGCTGTTGCCATAATCCAGACAAGAGATGATGATGGCCAAATTGGGATATGAGTGAAGAGGATAAGAATAAGAATAAGATAATAGATAGATAGCACTTCAAGATTTATGAAGCACTTTACAAGTATATTTAATCCTCATGACAATCCTTAGAGGTAGTTTCTATTATTATCTCCATTTTAGGAATAAGGAGACTGAGGTAGACAAAAGGTAAGAGACTTGCCCAAGGTCACACAGTTAATAAGTCTCTAAGACAGGATTTTATCTCCTGATTTCAAGTTCAATACTCTATTTACTGTGCCACTTAGCTTCCCATATGATGCCAGAGTAATTGTTGAAGTAGTAGCAACAAGATTTGGCAAATGGAAATCTTTTGTCCACCACAACCTATGAAAGCCATATACTAAGGTGTAGAGGGTTTCAGATCTTTCTTTTGAACACAGGGAGCCCATATTACTGAAGTAATAGATTTCTTAAAACCATCTACAAAGGTGAAGAGGGTTTTAGACCTTTCTTCTCAGCACAAGGAGCCCACACTACTGACATAATGGATTCCTGAAGAATTGACATACGTGTAATAAGAGATATAAACTTCTGTGGAATAATGACTCTGCCTGCTCTTACACATCATTGTAAAGAGTTCATTAAAAAGTTGGAATTTGACTTTCATTACACATATCAAGCCAAATAATCCTATCAGATTGCTCAAATTACTTATGAACAATGGAAAATGATAGCACATGCCCTCCATTTGTAACTCTTGTTTTGTTTTATTTTGAAAGCCACAAAAGCAAATTCATCCTAGTGAATTACTGAGAAGAATTTTAAAATTAAAGAAATAAACAGAAGAGAAAAAAAAAGCTCATGTATATCTGCCAAGTTTGATACCATAAAGACAAGCAGATTCAATGTAGGAAGACGATTCAAAGGTAAGAAGAACAATAGTTCACAGGAGACAATATTAAAGAAGAGAACCCACAATGAAATTCATGATTTCAGATGTTTATGTACAAAAGCACAAAGTGTGGATAATAAGTAAGATGAAGTAGAGACCCTCTTCAATGGATATTAGTTGAAGAGGGATGGGAAACTCTCAATAATGAAATTCTAAAGTTATGAGGAGCTATTATAAATGTAAAAGAGTAGCACAATTCTAGGAGAATATTATCCTGGTTGCTAATGCATAAAATGAGCTGAATTGACTTTTTTTTAAAGGCTATTGGGGACAAGGATAGGTATAGGTACTAGACAGGTAATTTCATTTGTATAGGGAAATTTTGAAGGAGAAAACTTCCTTTACCAATGAATGCATGTTGGCACCTTCTCTGCAACTCATAGAGGGTGACCTAGAACACTAAAAAGTTAAGTGATATGCCCAGGATCACATATACAGTATGTGTTGGAGATAAGACTTAAACCCAGGTTTTTCTGGCTTCAGGACCTATTTTTGTCTACCTACATCATGCTACTCACCATTGGTGGCAAGATTGTTGTTATTGTCCTTCATTCCTGAAGAGGACCATGACATCAGGAAGGCGATGCCATGACTTGCATATGAATTGGATTTAAGTGAGGGAGGGCCATGCAAAGTCACCAGCCTCACTGTCTCCTCTGGAGCCATCTCAGTCCATTGGCAAGGTATAGATCAGGACAACTGGAGATAGCCCCAGATGTAGTGGGAGACCTTGGCCTTTTTTAGCTAAGGTCTTTCCCAGGTCTCAGTTTGAATGAGGCAATGCCCATTCAGTGATTGAGACTAGGTAAGAAATGAGGCAAAGATACCCTTTGACCCAATAATAACACTTCTAGGGCTGTATCCCAAAGAGATCATAAAAATGGGAGAAGGACCCATATGTACTAAAATATTTATAGCAGCTCTTTCTGTGGTGGCAAAGAATTGGAAATTGAGGGGATACCCATCAACTGGGGAATGGCTGAACAAATTGTGGTATATTAATGTAATGGAATACTATTGTGCTATAAAAAAGGATGAGCAGTGGACTTCAGAAAAACCTGGAAAGACTTGTAGGGACTGATGGTGAGTGAAGTGAGTAGAACCAGGAGATCATTGTACACAGTAACAACGACACTGTGCGATGACTGACTTTGATAGACTTAGCTCGTCTCAGCAATGCAAGGATCTAAGACATCTCCAAAAACCTCATGATGGAAAATATTATCCACATCCAGAGAAAGAACTATGGAGTTGGAATGCAGATTGAAGCATACTATTTACTCTTTTTCTTCTCTTCTGTTTTGTTTTGTTTCTTCTTTCTTGTGGTTCCTCCTATTGGTTCTAATTCTTCTTTACAATGACTAATGTGAAAATATGTTTAATAGGAATGTATAAGTAGAGCCTATATCAGATTACATGCCATCTTGGGGAAGGAGATGGGAAGAGAGGGGGAGAAAATTTTAAATTCAAAAGCTTATGGAAGTGAATGTTGAAAACTAAAAATAAATTAATAAAAATGTAAAAAAAATAAAAAAGAAATGAGGCAAAGAATGACCCCTTTTACCCAGTCAAAAAGAAATGTATCTGGGAGGGGAAGAACTTCAGGGTTTCTGGCCAAAATAAAAACGATTGCTATTTACATTCATTCTGAGCCATCAGGGCCCAAATGCATCAAGCTATTCTCCATTGGTGGCCAGAGGAGAATTATAAATGGAATAGAGTAACTTCATAATGGATGTGATTTATCTGACATCTCAAAGCTAAGCAGCCCCAGTTCCTTTAAATGATCCTTAACTTGAAGCCCACTGGTAATAATATGAGAAAGTTAATCTACTCAACTCTTGTTTCATTTCCATTTACCCTTCTGAGGTGATTTTTTTTTGATTGAGGGGAAAACAAAAATGGTTAACACAAAAAAGTCACTGGTAAATGATGGTAGGTAAAAGAGCACATAACTGATCTCAATAAGTTCAAGACAGCAGATCCTGACAAAGTAAACTCCAGGAAATAATTAGTGGTTGTCATTGTTGGCTTGTTGTCTATGGTCTTTAGAAAACTATGAAGAAGGAATGAGGGTGAAATCAAAATCTATAGGCCAGTAAACTTGACTTTGATTCCTCACAATTCTACATGAGTCAACACATATGAAGGAAAGAAGCAATCATGAAAAGCCAGCTTGGATTTATCAAGAATAGATCATACTAGACTAAACACATTTCCCTTTTTTGACATTGTGCCAAATGGTAAATTAATAGAACACTGTATATTTCAGCAAATCAGTTTGCAAATAGTATATCCTTGTGGACAAGATGAAGAGGTATGGGCCAGATGATAGCATAGCATACTATGGTACAGATAAAGAAGTGGTTGAGTGACCAGACCAAAAGAATAGTCATTGAGTCAATGTCAACTCTGAAGGTAGCTTCTAGTAGCATCCTGAAGGGTCTTGATGCTGTGCCAACAACACTTTAATGTGATTTAGATGAGGAGGCAGTGTGAAACATCAGACTAAAAGCCAGTATCCAAGTCAGAAAAGCCTGAGTTCAAGCCCTGTGACATACTGGGTCAGTGATTATAGGCAAATCACTTGACCTCTTGGTATTCTAGGTGGCCTTCTAAGAAAAATTCCAGAGGAAATTTCCCCAGCTTGCATCAGTAGAGGGATTTTCCTCATCTGAGAGGTGGCTGTAACAATAAAGTCACAGGTTCAGTTCCTATTTTTATTCCTTCGATGAAATAATAGGTGATATGCTTGTCACATTTGCTGATGACACAGCACTAGAACTATTTGCATGGGGGGAAAGAGGTGTTGAATTTTTAAAAAATGATTCTGACAAATTTAAATGATGGACCACTTTTAATGAGATGCAATTTAATGTAAAAGTCTACATTTTGTAAAGAATTCACTTCAAGGGACAGCTAGGTGGCACAGTGGATAGAGCACCAGCCCTGGAGTCAGGAGGACCTGAGTTCAAATCCAGCCTCAGGCACATTACACTCACTAGCTGTGTGACCCTGGGCAAGTCACTTAACCCCAACTGCCTCACCAAAATAATAATAATAATAATAATAATACATAATACATAATTTACTTCATAATACTAGAAAAGAGAATACTGGTGCTAACCAAAGATCTAATTATTTTAGTGAATTATAAGAACAATAATACCAAACAACAAAACAACAATACAACGTGGTGACCCAGAAAGCTAATGATGTTAGAGTCTCTATGGAGGGGCATGGTATCCAGAATGAGGTAGGGGAGCATTCTTATCATGCCACATCTGGAATATTATGTCCAGTTCTGAAAGTCCTATTTTAGAAAACATAAGCAAGGTAGATCCCATCTAGAAGTAGGTGCCCGGCATGGTAAGAAGACTAGAAACTTTACTGTATGAATATCAGTTGAGAAAACTCCAGCTGTTTAGTCTGGACAAAGAGAAAGAAAAAAAAAATATATATATATATATATACACACACACACACACACACAGATCTGTGATCCCATTGATATGGATATTCCCAGTGCCAATGAAAATCATAACCCATCTATGCCTGCCCATCCTGTGTGACTTGTCCATGCTTTCCCATATCTTCACTACAGAGGGTCTATCCAATGAACTAGAAAGTTTTTGATAACTTCTCCTGATATTGTAAGGTTTCCAGGGGAATACATGGATCATCCATTGGTTATGCCTTTTCCTCATCATAAGTCCATCTTTTGTTTTGATTATACATTTCTCTGATGACATTTTTCATTGGTTCTTCTTTGTAATTCATCATTATGTATTGTAGCCAATTCACACACAGCATTCAAGTGTTTATTACCATCTCAGTGACACTAATTTTTAACTCTAGTGTTCCATGACTCTCTGACACATAGAAACACTTGTAAACTGTTGGCATTAAAAATGTGAGGCTTTATTCTAAGAGACTTTTGGGGTTGTGAAAGGATCTTTGCATTTCACCAAAAGCAATCCAGATTGCTCTCCAGCACAGGTTATCTGCTTTTAAGTGTCTGAAGGGTTGCCATTTGTTAAGAGGATTAGGCTTGTTCTCTTAGGCCCCAAAGGGTAAAACTAGTGACAAACAGAGCAAGCTATATACACATAAGAAGACTTAGTTTCCCTCTGAGGAAAGACTTTCTAACAATGAGAACAATCAAAAGGTGGAATGGGCTGCCTCCAGAGGTAGTAGGTTCTCCCTCACTAGGAGTGTTCAAGGAGAGGCTAGATGACCACTCACTAGGAATACTTCATGTAGAAGGGAGAAGAAAAGGTTCATTTCAATTTATAGTTTAGTTTGGATGGCCTCTGAAGTCCCTTCCAACTCTGAGATTCTTTAAGTTACAAATTGAGCTTTATTCTTTCTTAATTTGCTTCCTGATAAGAAGTTAAAAGCTTAGAGAGGCATTGCCAGGTCACATGGGAGCCATTTAGTCCACTCTAGAAATACTGCACTGAATGATGCTCTAAAATGGTGCCTTTCCCCTACAGCTCTAATGTATCAAATGGCATCTTCATCAGTCAGTCCACAAACATTTATTAAGGACTCACTATGTTACTAAGCACTATGTGAAGCACTGGGAACACAAAGAAAGGCAAAGATAGTCTATACACCCAAGGACATTATCCAATGGGAGAGACAACATATAAATTACTAGGTACATACAAGATCTATACAAAATAGATGGAAAACAAATATGTGAGGGGAAGGCATTCATAGCTAATAGGAGCAGGAATGACCTTCTGCCAAAAGTAGAAAATGAGTCGAGTCTTGAAAGAAGCCAGAGACTCTAGCATGTAAATGTAAATAGGGAGAACATTGCAGACATAGAAGACTGCCAGGACAAAGGTCTGGGGATTGTAGATGGAGTGTCCTGTTCAAAGAAGAGCAAGAAGGCCAGTGAAGCCGGATGTGGAGGGGAGTGAAGTGGATGAAGATTAGAAAAGTAAGCAAGGATCAGGTTATAAAGAGCTTAGAAAGTAAAATGGTAGTTTCTATTTGATCTTGGACATATATGGAGCCCCTGGAGTTCATTGAGTAGGGCTGACATAATTAGACCTATGCTCTAGAAAAATTAGCTTGGCAGTTTAGTGGATGATGGATCAGAATAAATAGTGACTTAAGGCAAGGATACCAATTCGAACGCAATCATAATAGTCCAGTTCAAGAAATGACTGGGACCTGAACTAGGGTAGCAGCTATGTGAATGTACAAAAGGGTATATTTGGAAAAGTTTTTTTTATTATTTTTAGTTTTCAACATTCACTTCCATAAGCTTTTGAGTTTTAAATTTTCTCCCCCTCCCTCCTTACCTCCTTTCCCAAGATGACATGCAATCTGATATAGGCTTTACATATACATTCCTATTAAACATATTTTCACATTAGTCATGTTGTAAAGAAGAATTAGAACCAATTGGAGGAACAACAAGAAAGAAGAAACAAAACAGAAGGGAAAAAAAGAGCAAATAAATTGCTTCAATCTGCATTCCAACTCCATAGTTCTTTCTCTGGATATAGATAGCATTTTCTATAATAAGACTTAGGGAGATGTCTTAGATCATTGTATTACTGAGAAGATAAGTCTGTCAAAGTTAGTCATTGCACAATATGACTGTTACTGTGTACAATGTTCTCCTGGTTCTGCTCTCTTCACTCAGCATCAGTCCATACAAATCTTCCCAGATTTTTCTGAAGTCCGCCTGTTCATCATTTCTTACAGCACCACAGTATTCCATTACATTCATATACCACAACTTGTTCAGTCATTCCCCAATTGATGGGTATCCCCTCAATTTCCAATTCTTTGCCACCACAGAAAGAGCTGCTATAAATATTTTTGTACATGTGGGTCCTTTTCCCATTTTTATGATCTCTTTGGGATACAGTCCTAGAAGTGCTATTGCTGGGTCAAAGGGTACACACATTTTATAGCCCTTTGGGCATAGTTTTGGGAGAGTTATTTTGATTTCAAAGGGTTACAAGTCCTTCTTGAGCACTTTATCTAAACATATAACTTTTCCTTCCTTTTTGGGGGATAGTTTTCCTTTGAATTGGTGAAGGGTGGGTGAGGAAGAAAGAAGCAAACAGAGTTTTGTAAAGACTGAGGTCCTGGTCTAATGCCATCCTCAACAACCTTCATTCAACTTTGAGGTTTTCACTCACATTTAAAACAAAACAAAACAAAAAAAGACCTTTTTTAAAATAGAAACCAGTGGGAAAATCATTGGAAAGTCTAGATCTTTGAGTATTTTTTTCCTTCAGCAACTCCTTGCTACTTCAATCAAAAACTTAGACAGTATTTGTTTGTGAAATCAAGACTAAAAGAGGAAAATAACATGCATAAATACATTTGCTGTTTACTTTTCTTCCAATTTTTTAACTTGGAACTTAAGTACCTAAGAGCCAGAAGAAGGTCCAAGTAGCTGCTTCAACTCACGTTGGTTCTCTCTCACTTCTGCAAAAGTTTGGTTGCATGTTTGTACCCTGGATCTACCTGCCCAGAGAAGGTCAGAAAGGCTCAGAAAAGATAAGAAGACCAGATGTGGGGAGGGAAAATAGTGAGGAAAATGGTAAGAAACATCCAGGGAAGGAAAGGGAAGGATAATAAAAGAGTCCTTCCTACTGCTTCCACCCCAGTCACTGAAAAGTCATTGTTGTTTTTTTTTAATAGAATCTTAAGGTTTACACAATGTTGCATGATTGGCAGATCAGACCTTTGTTTTTCAGCTAAGCTCTACTTTATAATGTTGAAAAGCTGAGGCAAGTTAGCCCAATTAGATAGAACAGGATACAGAGTTCCAAAGACTAATACCCATGATTCAAGTCAGATAATAATTATAATAATTGTAAAGCACTTAACACAATACAGAGCACATAGTAAGCCTATGCAAATGTTAGCATTATTATTATCATCAATATTATTATTTGGTGGACTTAGATTTGCATAAAATTTAATTCTGTTCCATACCTATAGACTATATTCAAACCCTGGACAGCTGGTTAGAGTGATAGGCATTGACAATTCATTCACCAAATATTAATTAAATGCCTACAATATGTCAGGCATTGAGGCTACAAAGACAAAAATGAACCAGCCCCCACTCTCAAGCCCCCATTCCATTGAGGGATGCAACCATATAAATATATGACTATATACAGAATAAATACAAAGTAGTTTAGGGAGGAAGGAGGTATCAGTCAAGAGCATCAGGAAAGGATTCATGCTTGATCAGAGTATTTAAATAAGTAAGAGATTCTGCAAGACAGAAGTAATGAAGAAGTGAATTCTGGTTATGGGCTAAGACAAGTGCAAAGACACAAAGATAAGAGATGGGGTGTTGTGTATGAGGAGAAGGAAAAAAAGACAGTCTGGCTAGAAGAAGAATCATGTATAATGAGGAAGGAAAGATAGGTTTAGGGAGAGGCCGTGAAGTTTTTCAAGCCAGACAGAGGAGTTTATATTTTATTCTGGAAGTAATTAAGAGCCATTAGAGTTTAAAGGACTGGCATACTGAGACACGTGCTTAAGAAAAATAGCTGGCAGCTGTATGGAGAATGGATTGGAGGGTGAGGGAAGGTAAGAAGATCAATTTGGAGGCATTCAGTGAGTGAGGGTATTGGAGGCAACTCAGAATGCCAGCACTCTTTTCAGGTTTGATGTTGGGATGGAATGAAGCATTCAGATGCCATTGAATGGCATCTGTTTTGGCATCAATAACCCAAGGAAGTTTACTTATATATAACTCACTTACATATCATTTGAACCTCAGTTTCTTAACTGTGAAATAAAAGGGTGGATGGATGAGTTGGCCTCTGAAAGGCCCTTCCAGAGCCAGAACCATGATGCCAAAACTTGATGACTTCTGTTTGCTTCCTTCTCTAAATTTATGATTTCAAATATTTTCACCAAATTTCAAAGACCCAATATCTTCAGAAACTTGGACTTGCATGAGACATATAACCTTCTTAAAATTAAGACACTAGATAAGTGGAAGAGAGTCTTCTGGACCTGGATCAGACATTATGAAAATTTGGTAATGCCCTTCAAGTCACTAATGCCTCTGCAGCCTTTTAATATTTGATAAATGAAGTGTTGGCAGATTTTCTTAATCAATATGCTGTGGCCTATTTAAACAACATTCCAATTTTTTTCCCCATTACAAACAGGAGCAAATCATTCAGGTTTGAGATGTACTCCCCTGGTTCCTTCACCACAATGTAAGTCCAAGAAGTGAATCACTTACCAGATACAGGCAACTTTCCCAGAATTTTTGTTTAATCCAGAAAGATTAATGAATTATCTCATTTCAGGTACATGCCATACAGAGTTGAGTTCCACCTTGTGAGAGTTCAAGTCATGTAATATTTCCTAGGGATAGTGAACTTAAGTCTGATTGGACCCTTCCCACTATTATTGAAGAATGGCATCTCATATAAATGTAGAAACAAGCAGGATGGGGCCTCCCTGACATGTTAAAGAGCTTTTGTGACTATGGACTTATTATGACATCCAAACCCAGGTTACTCATTCTTTGGGGATACAGGCATCTTTATCTATAAAAGTGGGATAATTACACTACTTAGACAGGGAGGTTGTAAGAAACCCAAATCAAAAAATGCTAGCTGTTATTATTATCATTATCGTTATTTTACTTTGTGTCCTCAGGCTGTCTGGTTCATAAAAATAAGCATAACTGTTGAAGCTCGTTAGCTATAATTTTTAGTGATTATTATCCCAATGGAGTACCTCTAGCTTATAACAGTTTTCTGGGGACTTCATATATCACTCTAAACCCTCTTATTTTGAATACCTTTACTACTTACACAGTAACCTCATGTGAATACACAAACTTGATACACATACTCACATATTATGCCTCTTATTTTCAACTATCACGTGAAAAGACACTCAAAACTTACTCTGACCACAATCTCTACTTCTCTTTCCAGGCTATGAGTTCATAACTTCATCCCATCTCTCAAACCACAATTTGGCATGCATTAGCCCCAAAGCTCCTTTTTGAGGTCCCGAATCACCACTTTAACCCCTACCTGCTCCTCATCACAAACATTTGCATACCCTTGTAGCCACCACATAGCTGTCTCTCTCTTTTCCCCTCTCAGAATCAACACGTCTCAAACACCTGATAATACGGGGTTTGTGGGTGTTCTTAACCCTTTCTTTGTGTGCCATGGACCCCTTCTCATAGTAATGTTTTTTAAAGGCATAAAATAAAATGTGTATGATTACAAAAGAAGCTAATTATACAGAAATACATTTAACAATCTTTTTTTTTTAAACATTCACAGACCCCAGATTAAGAATACCTGTGCTAGGAACAATTTGCAAACACTTCTACCAGAGAAAGGAGCCTTTTCCTTGTTCCCTGTTTACTTGTTTAAACAAGAAGTGGTCATGCCAAAGTGTGTTTACAAGAGTCTATCTCTCCCCCTTCAAGGAAGGGGGAAAGCACCAAATTTGGAGTTAGAAAACCTGGACTTAAATCCCGAAGCTGTTACTACTTCTCTGCATTGCTACTTCCTCACAAGTTAAATGAGGGGGTTGGACCTGATGATCTTTCCCACCTCAAAATTCCTATGGAATTTCTATGAAAATGAAGTTGAATTCTTTACAACAAGTGCTTCTAATGCATCTATTAAACACCCAGCATGTTTTGAGGCAACCTGGAGGATATTAAAAGAAAAAAAAAAAAGACCCAGTCCCTGCCCTCTAAGACCGCTTACTGAGGGGAGAGAAAACAATGCCCTTTTATGATTACTGGAATATAACTCTCGTGGCATTTTTCTGTTGCCCTGCCTATGAAATTTTGACTTCTTTCATAATGGTTTAGATGTCTCATTCCCATCATTTCATCCAAAGACCTCATACTCACTAATGTCAGCCTTTTCAGGGATTCTGTTAGAGGCTCGAGGTTTAGACAGCTAACAACAGGGGCAGCCTCACAGCAGAAGTTCCCTGGAGCTCCAGAGCACACACACTGGGCAAGCTGTAAACAGACTCAGCTGGATTTGTGCCCACCAATAAGCAACTGTCAGTCGTCTCGGCTGATGCAGCAGAGATACTCCAAGGAGGCAAAGGTGCAAAACAGAACGGAAGGAAGCACAGCATGACCTATATTGCTCACCAGCCTCCGTCCCTGTCCGTAAGCAGTGAGCATAAGATCTAAATTCACCTGTAGTAGAGAAGCTCTTCAGCTGGTGATCTGATTGTCACACTGGGAAAGGTTAATGCAAAGGGCAAACTCTGTATGATTCCCTAGCCAAGATGCTCATCAGGACCCTTAGAGTCCCTGGGGTCATTAATCTCCCTCTATGATGTCTGTGATCCCATCTTCAAATGTGAATTTGAGTGTACTTTTTGTGATAACACTATATGCAGTCTTACATTATTCTAGAGAGATGACAGAGGCTTTAACTATCGTCTAGTTGACCCCCTCCCCATATTTTCAGTGAGGAAACTGACTTCCAAAATGGCTTATCTAAAACACCCAGTTGGTAAGAAGCAAGCATGACTATCTTCATTTCCAAGTCAGTAATAATAATTGACCTTTATAGTGTGCTCTAAAATCTGCAAAGAATTTAATAAGCATGATCTTATTTGAGCCTCACAACATAGGAACTACCAATTACCCCCATTTTATGAATGAGGAAACTGGGTCTAAGAGCTTTGAAGGGATTTATGAACATAGATCAAGGAGTTATGTAGTCTAGATCCTTCATTTTACAGATGTGGAAACTGATACTCAAAGTTAAGTGCCTTGCCCAAGGTCATGCAGGAAATAATAGCAATGTCAGGATTTGAATCCAGCTCCTCTAATTCCAAATCCAAGCCGCCTTCATGATCTCCAGACACTTACCATTCTGCAAAATGAAATCAACTCTGAATCTTACTCTTTCTCAGCATCCTGTACCCCTGATTCCCTTCCTCCCTCTGGATGGAGGTGTGTGTGTGTGTGGGGGGTAAATATCTGGGAGTTCTTCCCAGATGATTCATTTGAAGAGGGGACCTAAGGCATTCACCTCTTTAGTTCCTATTGGACTACTCTCCCAGGCTTTATAATCTCCAAAAACTCATCATACTGCAAAATGAAATCAGCTCTGTAACTCACAACTCCTTGGATTATTTCCCACACTGGCCTACAGAACTTTATCATGTTCCCAGCCAAGTGCCTTCCCCCTTTCCAGATTCTTTTTATGCATTGTCTTCCCTTGGTTAATTGTAAGATCCTTGAGGGCAGAGATTGTCTTACCTTTTCTTTGCATCTCCAGCACTTAGCATAAAGTTTGGCACATTGTAGGTGCTTAATAAATGTTCCTTAACTGACTATCTCGACTTTGAGCACAAGCACAAGGGAAGATGTGTCTTGTTCTTTTGTCCTTGGAAAGACAGATGCCATTTGAGGAATCTGCTCTGTCTGAGGATCATGGGATAATAGATTTAAAACTTGAAGTGATCTTAGAGGGTATGTATGCTAACACATTCTGTCCTGTTAAGGTCCAGAGAGATCATGCTTAGGGTCACATAGGTAGCATTCCGCTGAGGTAGGATTTGAACACAGGTCCACTGATCCCAAACTCATTGATGTTACTGCTATAAAAAACTGCCTCAAGTACTGGCATGAGAGGGGATCTGGCTTGTCCTTCAGATATTGGGGAAGCCAGTAAGCCTGAAGAATGTACAGCAGTCTCTAGATAGTTGTGGAGGATGAAAGTTCTTGGGGCAAGGAAGTAGCTTAAACTAGTCAAAGTGAAAACAAGGTAACCAGTTCCAGGATCATCTACTTGGGATCTTTTCTAAGACTGTCCTCATCCATAAAATCCTGGCAGTCTGTAGGGAGAAGAAAAGAAGATTCTCTCAGATTCCATCCTGTATTTCTTCATTCTGAAACAAAAAATTTAAAGTATATGCATCCTTTGCTTTCTTCCACTCAAAAGAATCTTATTTATCAACACAAGTAAACAAAAGGTCACAGACCTGGAAGAAATCAAACTCACCCTAACTGTAGCCTATTTATGATCAGGAAATGATTTTAATATAATGTAAACAAACAAAAAAAAACTTATTTGTGATTGAGAGACTAAGAGACTAAACAGGGAATGGAAGGGGGAGATGTTTGAGGATATTGTTGAAGTTCTGTGGTTGGTCCACATTAGTAAGAAAAAAGACAGCTCTAAATATCAGCTTATCTTTGTGTAATTACAACAATCACTTTCAAGAATTGTCTGATATTAAAGTGGCAAAAACTAAAATCAATCTAATTATCCACAGAGAAACTTCCTTCCATCAATTTCCATTACAGAGGAAGCAAAATTGGCCATTACTTGGCATTTCAGTGTTACCATCAGTTTTCCCTGAGATGTACTTAGATGCACACCATTTGTTAGCAATCTGCAAGGGATTGTTTTGACTGTTTGCACACATACAGTCAGGCACAAGAAGAGGGGGAGGTAATTACTAATGAGACCAATCAGAAAAATCCGGCTGTATAAACAACTTGTTTTAATATTAATGGACAAAAGATCCTGTTCCCTCAGCTTCAACAGACTCCCATTATATCTAATTAAAGTGGCTGTATCCTCTTTCAAGTCTAAAGATTTGTTGGGTGTCCTGGCTCTCATTTGAGTCACCAAATTCAATTCAGTAAGACTTTAAGTACCTACTATGTGCCAAGCACTGTGCTTGGTACTTGAAAAAGACCAAAATGAAATAACCTTAAGGAGCTTCTATACTACTGGGCAGTATAAAATATTTACAAATAGTTAAATACAGAGTATAGATAATAACAAATAGACCTGTGATTTCACTGATGTAGAGAATTCCCAGGTTAGAAAACGTCCTCTACCACTAAAGATTGGCACCTTCTCTGAGATTCATAATCTTAGACTGTTAACTAGAGCCCTGACAGATGTGATATCAATTACACATGTAAAACATTTCCATATTAGCCATGTTATAAAACCTGATAGGTTAAGTGACTTGCCTAATATCACACATCCACTTGTCATAATGTATAAGAAATGGGTTTTGAACCCAGATCTTCCTGGCTCTAAGGGTAGCTCTCTATCTATACATTCAGGATAGAAAGAGATAAAAGAGACAGGTCAGAGCATCTGGGTGCACCAATATATAGAATATGAACCATGGATAATGATACAACAGAACAAATAGGAGACTAAAGAAGAAGTTTTACAGGTAGGATACAGATAAAGAATATACTTTATATATTATATACATTTTATACACATACACATATTCACATGTGTATATATATATACATATATATATATATATACATACATACACATACATGCAAAGAAATGGAAATTCTGGAGAACAACTTGGAACTACACCCAAAGGGCTATAAAACTGCATACCCTTTGACCCAGCAATACCAATAGTAGGTCCATATCCCAAAGGGATCAAAGGAAAGGGAAAGGGATATACATACATAGATAGATAGATAGATAGACAGACAGACAGACAGACAGACAGACAGACAGACAGACAGACAGA
>NW_020954596.1:53336577-53353917 GCF_900497805.2 Vombatus ursinus
AGATAGATAGATAGATAGATAGATAGATAGATAGATAGATATAGATATATAGATATATATCAGCTCTTTTTGTAGTGGCAAAGATTTGGACATTGAGAGGATGCCCTTCAACTGAGGAGTGACTGAACAAGTTTTGGTTTATTATTGGGATGGAATACTATTGTGCTATAAGAAATGATGAGTAGGATGGCTTCAGAAAAACCTGGGAAGACTTCTATGAAATGATGCAAAGTGAAATGAACAGAACCAGAAAATTTTACACAGTACAGCAATATTTTAACAATCATCAACTGTGAAAGACTTACTTATTCTAATCGATACAATGATCCAAGACAATTCTGAAGAATTTAGGATGAAAAATGCCATCCACCCTCCAGATAGAGAACTGATGAAGTCTGAGTGCAGATTAAAGCATGATTTTTTATCACCCTCTTTATTTTTATTGGGTTTTTTTTAGGAACTTGGCTAATATGAAAATGTTTTACATGATTTCACATGTATAGTTGATATCACATTACTTGCTTTCTTAATGAATACGGGAGGATTGAGAAGTGGGAGGGAGGGAGAGAATTCAGAACTCAAAATCAAATGTCAAAAATAAATGAATAATAAATATATTGCTTAAAAAAGCAAAGTAATAAAGAAAATCAGGAAAGCCATCTTGTGACAGGTTGTACTTGGGACAGGTGTCCCAAGAGTCAGACATGGAATAATAAGAACATGGAAGGCATGGGGATGTGGAGAGGGGGGACCTTCTGCCAAAAAAAAAAGGGGGACAGGAATGAAATGTCACATGTGAGAACAACAAGCAGACCAGGTTGGCTTGAACATGGAGTGCACAAAGGGAAGAAATATCATAAGTCTGGAAAGCTGGCTGGAGCCAGGATATAAAAGGCTTTAAATATCAAATAGATGAATTTGTATTTTATCTTCAAGGCAATAAGGAGCTACTGAAACTTCTTGAACAGGGGATTGTCACAGACAGAACTGTGTTTTAGGAATATCAAATTAGTAGTTGTTCAGAGCATGGTTTGGACAGGGGAGAGTTTAGATAAAGCAAGACAGATTGGGAGGCTATTATAATAGTCTAGCCAAGACAGTATAAGGACCTGAACGAGGGTTGTTGCGTTGTTAGTAAAGATAAAGACACGAATGAGAACTGATTGTACTTGAGGGGTAAATGAAAGTGAACAGTAAAGGATGACTGGATGAATGCCAGTACCCTTAACAGAAAAAAAAGAGAAATTAGGATGAGAGGACAAGATTTTAGAGTGAAATATGATAAGTTCAGTTTTGGAATATTGCATTTGAGATGCCTTTTACATTATTTAGGTAAAGCCATCTTCAAACAATTGGAGATATGGGACTAGAGTTCTCAGGAAAGAGGAAAGGGCTTTATGCATAACTTTGGGGGTCATCTACATAGATATGACATTTGAACACATGAGAACTTATGAAATCACCAAGAGAGTATAGAGAGAAAAGAAGAGGATCCAGAATGTAGCCTTGGGGTCCACCCACACATAGGGAATGGGAAATAGATGATGATATGGCAAAGGAGATTGAAGAAAGACCAGTCAAACAGCTAAAAGAATTAAGATAGAGTAAGGTGATGAAAACAGAGAAAAGAGGTAGTATCTGGAAAGGGAGCTAGCCAATATCATCCAATGCTACAGAGAGGTCAAGAAGAAAAAGGTCTGATGAAAGGTCAATGCATTTAGCAATAAAAAGATCATTATTGACCTTGGAGAGTGCAAATTCATTTGAGTATCGGGGTCAAAAACCAGATAGAAAGAAAAGAAAGTAGAAAATGAAAAGATAGTAGAAATTTTAAAAGTATAGGCATGGGCCTATCAAGACTGCAGAACATACTTTTTTTAAAAAAAATAAATGAGACTTCAGAAAACATTTTCCAAGATGCAAAAAAATAACATTACACTTTTTATAACTAATTATGCAACCTCCACCCCCTCCCTATGACTATCATGAAGGGCTCACCCAAACTTGCAAAGACAAAATAATAGGGTAAACATAAATTGAAAATATTAGTCTTTTTTGGCTAGCACAGAATCAGTAAGACTCCATTATTCCCACATTCCTCCACAAGCTAGACTGTGATGATTTGTCCATTTCTTGGGATTAGTTTGGTCTCCTGAGAATAAAGCAAGAGTTGCTTTTATGTTTTCCCAGAAGCCAGGAGTTGGGAAGTAGCAGAGAAATAGTGAGGGGTAAGGTACGCCCCAACTCAAGGACAATAAGAAAGCTTCCTTGCTTGGGAATCTACTGCCACAAGGGGAGGCTTTTCCTCCATCATTCTGCCCTTAATCATGGCAAACCATCCTCCGTTATCACTAAGTTTCCAGGTAAGTGTGGGTCACTGCTGCCTCTTCATTTACCTGCTCTTCCCTGAACTGTTTTTTCACTGCACCTGAGCTTTTGGAGACCTGTTTCCATACCAGGTTTTGGAAACCTCCTTGCCTACCTAGAACCTACTCTGGCCTGTATCACCGCAACAATGCTGGAGTGGTGAGGTTAAAAAAAAATGCTGAAATTGGGGTCACAAGACCTGAATGCAAAACATGGCTCAGCTACTTACTAGCTGTATTCCCTTGGTCAAGTCACTTGATGTCTCTGGGTCTTAGTTTCCTCATGTGTAAAATTAGAGAATTAGACTAGATGACTTTTAAGTTCCCTTTCAAACACCCAGACAGATGAAGACCTGACTTGATCTCTTTACACATGTCTTTCCAGATCTTTGAGAGAAAACAAACTGATGGTCCCTTCTGTAATCACAAGAGATGAAACCCAAGTCAACAGGTACATCACCAATCCTATGACTAACAGAATCCCTGCCTCTTTTCTTCATTCCTGTGATTCAGAATCATCATCTACTGAGATGAAAATCTACTTACCCTGCTACCATTTGAGGGAGATTCATATTCATCTGTATGAGGGTGATTTCATGGCACCCTGTTCCTTTCCTATTTTATGTCTGCCTAACCCATTACACAAATGCAAGAATTCTTAATGTGAAAATTGATACTTCTAAGTACTAGCAAAACCTAGATCCATATACCTCAAATTCTGCAAATTGGCTCAGAAGAACCAGAGGGACTAAAGGTATATATGCTTATCACAGGAGTGATTTATAGGCCTTTCTACTTAAGATTTTATTGCAGCAGCTAGTTCCTACTTTCTTTGTAAACACATATACTTGCTGACTAATTGACCAATGATGCATGGCAGCCACTAAGAAAGTGTTTGGGAAATGTGAAAGCTAGGGACATGGGTGAAGGGTTAGGGACATAAAGATCAGGATTGGAACTAGGGTATGAAAAATGGAAGTTACATTTCCTGAACTTTAGTTTCTGATTTTTTTTTAATTGTTTATTCTTCTGTACAGTAGAGAGAATTTCTTGATTTTAAGAATTGTTAAATGCTTGATAAGGATATCACAAGGATTTGTTCACTCCCTGATCTTGAAAATCTTATCCTTGGACAGTTTGGGAAGAATTCTTCCTGAAGCAAGAGATGAATTATATTACATCTTAAAATCCCTTCCTGGTCCATGATACTGGAATTTCATTTAATCAAATAAACAACTAGTTCACCATTACATGTTTTGTGGTTACAAAGAACTTTGCTTACATTCTTCCAATGTGCTTCTTGAAATAAAATAGGTAAGGTAAGTGTTATCCCCATTTTATAGATGGGGCAACTGAGACTGAAAGATTAAGTAGCCCAAGGTCACAAGTCCGACTATTTGCAGAGCCAGGTCTCAAATCCAACTCACTTGACTCGGAATTCAACTTTCTTTACACTAAACCATAATGGTTCGTGTTATTTTTACATGCATTTGCTTCACCAACCTAAGCGTCAATGTCCTCCTCTGTAAAATACAAGGACAATAATCCTTGCACAACCTGCTTCACAGGGTTCTATGAGAAAAGTGCTTTGTGAACCTTAAAGCGCTATAGAAATGTAGGGCATATAAAATCTGATCTCTTCTGTGAAAGAGTTGAAAACACCTTCCATGACCCTGTCAGAAAGATAAAGTAGCTTGAAACAAAGTAGTTAAGGATGATTGACAAACATTGTATTTAAGGAGGAATCGAATCTTAAAGTTCTACAAACACCATCAAGCTTTGGGTGATTGCAATAGGGGTTTTATCAAGATAAAACAGAAAAGACAGTAAATTCAATAGTGGCTAAGGAAAGCTAAGTAACATCCCTTTGGGGATAATGAAAAGATTCTAGATCAACAACAGCAAAAATCCCAAATGCAGAGAAAGAGAAAGGAAGATAAATTGACCACAGTAACATTAGTACACTTTTGTGGACTAGGAAAATGTTAGTTATCTGTGGTGGAGAGCAGGGTGGGCCCTCTGTGCCCCAATATTGTGGATTTCTTGGGGGCTATATTTAACGGATGTTAGAGGGTTGAGTACATGAGCAATTATCAACAAGTGCTGTGAGAAATTTTGTAGGGGCTCTGGAACTGAAAATTAGACGGCAGGATCTGGGATTTGTGATCTAAAACACCTGGATCCCACTTTCTCAAGTACATAAGAGTTGCATCAGAGGTTCATTTAACTAATGAAAAGTCATTTATTTACTCTGCAAAAGAGAGGGAGAGAGCAATGCAAATATTGTAGACTATCTGCACATTATATCACTCTGGAGCCTGGCCACCATTCCAGTCTATATTCTTGGGAGTGATCTTGAAATGTGGGTTGTACATCTTTCTGTTCTCTTCCTTATATTAATCCCTCCCATATTAGACCCTAGCCCAAGAGAAAGGGAAAGGAGAGGAAAACACGAGGGATTAAGGAGCAATGGCAGGTAACAGACTGAGTAGCAGCGCTTTGTTTGGCCTTGGTTCACTGCAACCCCCACATCTTCCTGCCCTCCCCCCATCCCATTCACTTGATCTAACCTTTTGAGCTAGTCCTTATCCTTGAAATTACGGAGTCAGCTTGCTCGCTCCCCTGCTTTATCTAGTTCCAACATGCCAGAAGATATTTTCTTTGGAGGCTAATTGCACAGAAAACATAATTTTGACTTTGAGCAATTTTTGCCATATTGCTGTCCCCTTACCCTCTATTAGGATGTGAGCTCCTCTAGAGCAGGTACTGTCTTACTTTTTTCTTTATAGCCCTAATGCTTAGCACATTGTTTTACACTTAGCAAGAGATTAATAAATGCTTTATTCACTCATTCCTTTGCCTTAAAGGCTGACAAACTCAAAATCTATCTCATCCCTCTTCCTCTTGTAAGATAAAACTCCACTGAATGTGCAGAAAAGATCATAAGATACTGTTTGTAATTTCCCTGCACAGGACCAGTGCAGAGGGAGGGGAGGAAGGGAGAGACGCTGTGGGGGTTGCGACGAGCAAGTCTGAGAGGGCTGCTCTTGATGCCTTTGAGATTTTTCCAGTGAAGACTAGCAAACAACTTCTCCCAAAGTGTTCCAGCTCAGGGAGGGCCTCAAGTATTGATTTGGTCATTGGAGCCTGAGCAGGAAGTAGGATCCAAGTCAAAAGCAGATGATCAACCAAGTTCACAGGACAAGAGAAGAGATGTGGTTTGTGAGGAAGCAGAAGGGCCCAATGCTAGGAGAATAAAGAGTACATATTACACAGAGAATTCAACAACGTTTATGTCACTTGGTTTCTTATCAGTGCTATTTATCTATCCAAACCCACTCTTCCCTTAATGTAGTTTCATCTAGGATGTAAGTACCTCAAGAGCACGCCCCTTATCTTCAGAGGAAATTGACATCTCGATGTGGCCATAAAAAATAAGATCATGGTTCTAGAACTAAAGGGACATCAGAGGAAATCTAGTGCAGCACCCTCATATTGCGCGTGAGGAAACTGAAGTCCAAGGAGGATAAATGACTTGCCCAAGGTCACACAGACAGTAAGCCACAGAGTCAGGAGTTAAATCCAGGCCCCCTGACTCTTGTAATAATATTCTCTTTACTGTACCGCAATGGTGACAGACATAACATGAGAGTGGCTCACCACTCAAGTGAAGAGAATCCAGTCTTGATTTTCTGAATAACATTGAGAAGGACAATAAATTCATAGAACAGAAGGGGTCATAACCCTGAATAACTATATGATTGAAAACAATCCATATTCAATATTCAAAATAGTCTTAAGAATTAATCAACAAAAGGTAACAGGAAATTTCTGCTCCAATGTGGAAAGAAAGGGGCAACTGTGTATCCAGGACTACAGGATACACTTGCCAGCTATTCCCCAGGGTTATTGAAGGGTGACAGGAAGTAATCTTAGGGCTGGTGTTGGTCATTTTGGACACTGGAAATTAACTTGGGTATGAAGAACAGAAGGGGCTTTGTTCTGACAGAACCTTTAGTTGAAGCAAAGCAACTTGGAGAGAGGGGAGCTTAGGAGAGTATTTGAAGAAAGAATGACAAGGTGCTTCAATGACTGAATAGGGCCAAGTTCAGGGTTTGTGTGGGTGGGGAGCAGTTGTTCATGTGCCCTGATCCAAGAGGCACAGAAGAACAACGACAGTTCTTCAAGTTTTGTCTCAACACCGTTTGAATTGGAATTTCTGAATTTTCTTTAGGCTGTTTTAGGAAGAGGGGGAGAGATGGCCTGGGGGTCAGATAGTGAAGTTGGGGGTGTGGGGATTGCAGGACGATGTCCTTTGTTGGTTCTTCTGTGAGTTACACTCCACGTGGCTCCTTAAGTTTCAGGAAGTAAAGAAGAGAAGACAGCAATATTTGAAAAGCGAGCTCTCACATTTTTAAAGTGAGTTCTTGTCAGCCCAGTGAGAGTGGGATAAGCCTCGTGTGTGGGCGCAAAGACTCAGTAAAGCCAAAAAGACAGAGTGAAAAGGGAAATTCTTCCTGGGAACCCTAAAATGAGAGGGAAACTTTCTCCTTCTTTCAATTGATTCCATTATAAAGGGAAAGATGGAGAACAGAGAAAGGTATGAGGTATGGGCAGCACTCTGACATTCTCCCACATCATTTTATTGACATCTCAAGAAAGTAAATTTGTTCTTACAGAGATTTCCCAAGAAAGATGCTATTTCCTTTTTTTTAGCCAGTCTTCCTAGAATTTTTTTTTTGAGACTTTCAACAGGATAACAGACCTTAGAGCCTTTTGCTCTACAAGCCTACAAGCATTTATTGAACAATACTATGTTTCAAGCACTGTCTTCAGTGCTGAGGATAAAAAGACCAAAATATGAAATAGCTCTTGCCCCCAGGGAACTTACATTCTATTGGGGAGACATAAACTGCTGAGAGAGGAAAATGACAAGTCAATAGTACTAGTAGTGACATGTACATAGTGCTTTAAAGTTTGCAAAGCATTTTATACACTCTTCATTTAAGCCCCACAAGGTAGAGTAGGTACTACCTATTATCTCTGCTTCATATGTCACATAGGTATGATGTACTATAAGCTACACTGAGTTAGTTCACTCATCCTAACCTGAACTCAGGCTGATAGGGCTGGGATTCCCAGAAAGGGGGGCTCCTGACAACTGGCTACACCTCAAAACTATCTCTCAGGATTCTAAAGGTAACCTTGATTTGAGGGGGACAAGCTTCTATTACTCAATATTGTAGTTCTATTATTCGGTATTGTAACAGGTATGTTCCCTGTTACACAAAATCAGTCACTATGATATAATTACCTCTTTTTTTTTCTTTTTTTGGTGAGACAGTGGGGGTTAAGTGACTTGCCCAGGGTCACACAGGATATAATTACCCCTTAAATCTAAAACATTTACTAAACAATGAGGTTTAACCAAATGTCATCATTATTCAATAGAAGGCAAAAGCAGGAATAATCAAAATATCATTGTCTGCTTGTAAACCTTGGTCACACTCTCACAACAATTCATAGTGTCCATGGTAGAGAGTGGGTTCACACCTATATAAACCTAGCAGGGAGGTACGAGTGGGGAAATCCATATGTTTAAGGCAACTCTAAACTCGAACTAAAGGCCTTTGATGTCTTTAGTTCCTTCAAAAGCCATCTGTACCACATAAAACCACTTCTCTGCTAGCTGCTCCACTTCATTTCCTTACCACCTTCCTACTGGGAAAAGTTATTCCACTTCTGCTATTGAGCCAATGAAGCAGTGACAAGAGGTGCCAGGAATCTTTCCAACGTGCTGTACCACCCGTGGGTACACAGCTTTTAAGCCAGGATTTGATCCCAGATCTCTTTGATTCAACACTTTAAACACTGTTCTTTATATAAGATCTTATTTAAGGGATAAAATGCTTTGCAAACTCTAATGCCCTATGTAAATACATGATTTGTTTCTGCTATTAATAATAACATATATCAAGACACAGCTCAGGTAAACATAGCTTGGAGCATGTTTACAGCCTCAATTAGTGATAGGATAGGTGGGGTCATACATTAGTATTACCTTACTTCTCAACTGTGCCAAATGCTTGGATGATAGATTCTTCCAGCTTTTTATGACCCAAAACTTGCATGTGTCCTTTGTGATGCAGAGTTATGATATAGCCATGCATGAAGAAGGAAAGGGTCATTTTCATATCACGTACAAAGGAATGTGAAAATCTTTAGGCCTTTATCATTGCCCCTTATGGTCTTCATTCCCAAGGGGATGTGGGCTCTCCGTATGCACATTCATTATTGTGATGAAACCATGGTGGTCTTAATAACGATATTCAAAGATGTCTCCGTCTCCCCCTAAAGGACATTCTTGCTAAAGGCAACAGAGGAAGTTCTGGATCTTCACTGTTGCCTGAGAAACATAACTATGTTTCTGCAAGCTGGCTAAGGCTTCAGTGAAGTTCTTAATACTTACTTAGCTGAGTGCAGCTGTCTGTACTGTTTAATATGTATGCTTGTGCGGGAGGAATTTAGATTTTTGCAGATAGGTGCGGGGTCCCTAAACTTTAAATCATATTTACAACGATTAACATTTAACCAACACTCAAAGCAAATTCCAAAAGAATAATTTATGTTGCAGATTAAAAAAAAAAAACCCAGAATCATTAACTTATAGGCTCTATCAGTACATCTTCTACAAAGGCAAATAATTCCCCTGTTGGAGTCCAAAATTTTCTGCTCTGTAGAAACTGGGACTGCTCCCAACATAGTTGTAGTTCAAATCTTACCATGGATGGCTATGCTTATACAATTCAGTGTCTCTCTTAGTAAGGGGAAGAGGTAAGATTGTGGTTGCTGTGGCATGAAGGATACCTTGTGTGTCCTTATACTCTCTCCTGATATAGTGGACATGTATCCCTGACTGTCTATATATGGACTATATATGTCTATATATGGTACTATGTCCTATAAATATTTCAGCCCTGCAGTCTGGGAAGGAGGCATAGCCTTTCATGTATACCTGGAATAAAGCAATAATTAATTACTGCTGAGAAGGTTGATGATTATTACATCGGCCACTGTCAACTTGGATGTTGAAGTCACTAAAGACAATAAGAATAGGAAGGGTGGGAAGAGAAACTGTCTCTTATATTTTGTCATTTGGTACAGTGGTGAGCAGCTTTTGAATGAAACACCATGCACCTACTTGCAGGCTGTACTATAGAAGATGCTGTCACTATCCTATCCTAGTTGTTCTAAGATTCACGTATAGCCAAACTGAGGTTAAAATCTTCCTCTTAATAATATGTTATATGCTTCAAGACATATTGGATCAAAATGCATCTTTGAAAGTTCTCCTCAAACAAGTTGACAATGAGTTTTCTCACTACTGAAGGAAATGAACCATATCCACTCTCATTTCTATATAAAATATAAATATTTATAAGAAAGCTCTATGCATGCATCAAAGATTTTCTTGATGAAAACTTGAGAAGGAAACATCCTAAATTTCACAGATGACTTTTTACAGTAGACCACATCTTTATGGTCCTACAGACAGTGAGGTATAATATAATACAAGATCCCGCTATTACTATTATTTATTGATTTTAAAAAAGTATTTGACTCAACAGAGCCAAATTCACATTTGAAGTCTCTCCTTAAGCATGGGATGTCATATCAAAATTATCCAAGACTCCAAGACAGGTACAATGATAAATGTCCTTTTGTTCAACAACCTACTGAGTGATAACATCTAGCAATGTGCTAAACAGGGAAATGCATACCCACCAGATGTGTTCACTATGGCCTAAGATATTTTGAAGGAGATTCAAGCAAAAGAAGGATTTCTGACTGATAATGACATTCACCAAAGTGGTTCAATTCACAGATAATAGAGCTAGTAATGCTTTGCCTGTTGAAGGTGGTCAATAAATATGTGTTGAATGAATACATGTATACAATATTCACTTACCTAATAACTTACATAATTGAATGATTATGTTGAGTTTCTCAATGACAAAAACGACTTAGGAAAATGTACAATGTGGCAGAATTCTATCACTTAAAATAGTAGTGAGCAGCTTTTTTAATGAAACACCATGCACCTACTTGTAGGCAATACTAAGAATTATCAGAGTAATTTATTTGGAAGGGCAAATGAATAGAATATTTGTAGATACAATGACTTACTTCTCAAGTAAAGAAGATCTTAAAACTTGAGATCACAGAATATTTTGTGAGCCTATGACTTTTGACCCATCTGAAGACTGATGAAACGACATACCAACTAAAGAGCCATGGAAGCCTGATATGCGTTTGTCTTCTAATTAGAAAATGTATTACGCCAGAAAAATATGGAAAACCATGTGTAGATAGCATAGAAACCTGTCACCTCATATGTGCTAAGTGTACAAGCTGGATGGAGAAATAATAATAATAATTAGGAACAGTTATGGAAAAGGTTGCCAGCTTCAAAATTCTTCAAGCCTGTATACTCATGAAATAACTAGAAATTGGATAATGATTGTTGGGAAAGAACTGATTGAAAAAAAAATCAGGGGATGTTTGCATTACAGTGGTTTGGATTTTTAACACATTAGGTACTTTGTGGTACCAACATCAGAATTTTGTACTAAACTACCAAAAGCTTTTTTCAGAATATGAGGAACAAATGTTTAATGGAGCTAAATGGCTAAATAATATTTTGCCAAAGTCATACAAATATCTACAGACAGTGACAGCAGATAAATCTTCACATAAATGTATCACAGCACGGAAAAGAAGCATTTGCTGCATGCTAGAAAAAAGTTGTTTACCCACTTGATGCCATGAAGCATTAATTCATTATTAAACAATTGCAAGCCTGGTACTATACAACACTGCCATCTCTATGCTTTTATAATTGTCTTCTTCATATGGAAAAATTAAAGATAACAATAGAAAGAACATGACTGGTTCAGACCATCGCTTCTGAATTTATGAGGCAGGACCCAAAGTATTACTGAAGTCTCACTAGATTACATCTACTGTTTGCTCTTTTTATCTCCATGACATGGTACTGCGTCAGAGAAGGAATTGCAGTTGGTTTGGAAGAGTTCCCTCTTCTCACAAATCATGTTAATTGCTCTTCTAGGTGATTACTGAATTGATTGTTTGATGGTTTGTTCTGGTGTCTTCACAGGTATCAAATTACCAAAACTTTCCTTGCCTGGGGGTTTAAAGATGGGCTCTGCCTCTGACTTTTCTGATTCTTCAGATACTACTCCCTGAAATAACAATATGTCAATAATTCTCCAGACAACCACTTATTATCCAGATCAAATAGACTGCTGATAACGTGAAGGTCTTGTTGGAAGTTTACATCCCCTACAGCAGCTGTTCAGTACAATCCATTGAACACATTGATCAGGCCACTTATATAGATCTTCTATCTTGAAGAAAACAAGGCGTCTTTTTTCCCCCTACTATCAAGGAAGAGATTCTGTGACTTACTATGTAACCCTAGGCAAGTCACTTAGTTTCTCTAAGCCTCAGTTTCCTCATTTGTAAAATAGAGATACTAATACTTAACACTACCTTGTAATTTCTCTGAATTGTAATTGTAATTGCTCTAAATTCTGTGCTCTTTATAAACTTTAAAGTGTGATATGTGTGCACTATTATTATTATTATTTATCATCATCATTATCATAAGCTCTGATGTTGTAGAAAGAGTGCTTTATTTGGAGTTCAAATCCCAGTTCTGCCACTTAACATCTGTGGGATCTTAGACAAGTTACTCAAATTTTCTTGGCCTCAGTTTTCTCATCTGTGAAATTAAGCTAATGATACTACCTTTATATAAATCATCTCATTATAACCTCACAATAACTTTCTGCAATAGGTGCCATTATTATCCTAATTTTACAAATGAAGAAACTGAGCCTCTGACAGGTTAAATTACTTGCTCAAATGACCATAATGTATGTACAATATTTTGTAAATTATAAAGATACATATATGCATATAATACAAATTAACAGCTATTATACTTAATACAGCTCCCTTTAGTATCCAATATTATATTGTATGTAGCAATGCAAAAGCTAGATCATAAAGACTTTATGGATGGTAAATTTAATTTTTTAGTGCCCTCACAATGCTCAGGACTATGCTAGGCTCATACTGTTTGACTGAAAGCTTGATGATAGTACTGTTTTGTGAAAGCAAAGATGCCATAAGTCAGTAGCCTTGTCTTTTTACATGCCCAGAGTAGCATTATCTTGCTATTATTTTTTATGCCCATGGTCAGTAGGGCATGCACTTTGTTAGTTTCAATATGGGTTTACATTGATCCATCTATATCCCCCTTGTGACTGACAGTATGCACAAGTTTGTGAGAGGGCTGGCTAGAGATAAAGGTACAGTAGGTATCCCTGGAAAGAGTATTCTAACCCACATGGGGATTGAATACAGGATCTTTACCTCATTGGTAACATACTGTGAAAAATGAGATTCAGAGGCAGTTAGGTGGCACAGTGGATAGAGCACCAGCCCTAGAGTCAGGAGGACCTGAGTTCAAATCCGGCCTCAGACACTTGACACTTACTAGCTGTGTGACCCTGGGCAAGTCACTTAACCCCATTGCCTAGCAAAAACAAAAGAAAAAGAAAGAAAGCAAAATGAGATTTACAGCTTCCTCCAAGCCCCTTCTTTAAAGTCGTGACTTTAAAGTTCGGTCTTTCTTCAGAAGGACATTACTGATAATGAGATTGCATTGATTCTCCTTATTCTGGTCAGCCCCACCCAGGCTCACAAATAATTTAATCTGGAGTAGGGAAACCCTTTGTGTTCTACTCATGCTTGGGTGGAGACAATGGTTGTTGTTCCTCCTTTGGAAGAAGACCAAAATTATATCACTATGCTAGAGTCAAGTTTCAGTGTGTATGCTGTGGCTGATTAGACCAATATGGGAATATTCTACCACAGATCGGGCACAAATAGTCTGTGTGATCTTTTGGGGTGCATTCTCTAAATCTGCACATCTTGCATTTTTTATTTGTTTGTTTGTTTGTTTGTTTTTGAGCTATTTCAATTCTGCTTTGCTCATAGAGCACAGCTCCTTCTTTCATGTGGGCATGCCATGTTGAGCGGTCCTGTGCCAGTGTCTCCCATGTCACACAAACAATTCCAAAGTTCTCAAGAGAGACCTTGAAAGTGTCCTTTTATCACTTCTTTTGAACACCATGTGAACACTAACCGTGTATGAGTTCTCCATAAAAGAGTCTTTTTGGCAAATCTACATTTTGCATTTGAACAATGTGGCCAGCCCATCCCAGTTGTGTTCTCTAAAGCAGAGTTTGAAAGACCTCTGTGTCTGGTATTTTATGCTACTAGGTGATCTTCAGAATCTTCCCAAGACAATTCAAATGAAAGCCATTCAGTTTCCTGGCATAGTGCTGGTATACTCTCCAGGTTTCATAGGCATACAACAATGAGATCAGCACAACAGCTGGGGTGAAGATAGAGTCTTTTGTCTAGATAGTCCTAATCTGGGGGGTGGTCTGATAAAAGAAGCATATCTTCCAACCAGAGGTGAAATGATGATGGGGTGACATCAGCCCCTATTGAAAGGATATATAGGTGCAGCTAGGTGGTGCAGTGGATAGAGGACCAGCCCTGGAGTCAGGTCTCAGACCAGATACTTGACACTTGCTAGCTGTGTGACCCTGTGCAAGTCACTTAACCCCAATTGCCTCACAAAAAAAAAAGGATATATAAACTGGGTGCCCTAACTCCAAAATGAGCCCATTACTAGATTGGCTCCCATGCATGCATGCCACCCACTTTGAGAAAAATAAACATGGATACAATCTAATGCTGTTTGTCTTTCTTAGACAGAACTATGTAAGTTGACAATACCAAACTAATATGCATCAGTTCAATTAAAAAAAAAAAAAAACACTGATTACCATAGTACAAGGAACTGTTTACATAATATTGTTCCCAAAGCATTAATGATGACTCCAAAAGAAAGTGAGTAAATCCTGGTACAAATTCAAGCCCCTAAGTAGTTCAAAGCGAGAAAACCACAGATACTGAACTCTGTCTAAATGTATGCTATGACCCACCCTCACATTTTTTCCTCAAGCCCAACAACATATCAACTTTTTTATTCAATTCAATTTTTAATTTCAAGTTTCACAACTTGTCCAAAAAGGGAGCTTTCCCTAGAGTTCCTTTAAGCAGGTCTCTGACATCTACTTCACATACACATTAAACTAGAATTTGAAAAATACTATTAGGAAGAATACAGCTGCAGCATGGATATAGGCAACGCAGAGCAGGCTTTTCCTAGCCCATCCAGGAACATCATGTTAGCTGCTACTTGCAGCTGCTTTGGGGAGTCATTGTGAATTCCTGTACATTAAGATCTTTGGAGCACTGGAGACCAGAGTGACAATGGGTTTGGGATGGAAGGAAGAGAGTAAGGAAAAGAGAAGACTAAAAGAAAGAAATGCTGTTCAAGGGACCTATTTTCCCAGCTGCCTCCAACCCAGAAATGAGTTTTACTGTCCAATCTCTAACTTGGGGGAGAGGGGGGTATTGCTTACTTGAGAAGTTGTTTGTTTAATGGTAGCTGATCTCAGCTCCCAAAAGAAACTTTGAATTCAAGCTTCATTGTGTATCTTAGGCTAAGTGGTTAGTAATGAGAATATTTGGTACTGTATGCCAAATTCTGCTCAATCCACATTTTTTTTTCTTTTTTCTCCAAGTAAATAGTCGATTGGTTAGTATTATGGAACTAAAAAATAGACTTGGAGATTAGTTTTGTTCTGATGACAATAATTCTGCCAGGCAAACCCCCAAAGTCTCTGAATATTGGACTCTACTAAAAATCAAATACTTTGATTTCATTCTTAATTATTATTATCCTCCCCCATTAAAAAAAATTGTCTAGGCATGACTAATTTCCCTGTGGCACCTTTATGATAGCCTAGCTCTTGAAGGAGAAGAAATTATAGCATCTGTTAATTTATTTTCAAGTTATCATTCTGGTGATTAATGACTGGTTGAACCAAGAAGACCACTTTTAATTTTTTTTCATTAAAAAACATGCAAGAAATGTTGACAATTCCAATGCCTCCTTTGTAGATATTCTAGGCACCAGGATATTTGAAAACTATTCTTGGGTTTTAAGCAGATTTCAAATTATCCTAAAGACAATATTTAATTCAATCCTACAAATATTTATTGAATATACATTCCATGCTGAGTAGTCTACTAGGCACTGTGAACCCCATGAGCCCCACGAACCCCAATTTGAAACAGAGTGTGTTTTAAGAAAGAGACAAAAGAAATTAAGCTGTGTGTGTCCATGGTTTAATTTCTCTCAAGGTGACTTGGCATGAATTGCATGAGAGTTCAGTCCAAAACCAGGCCCCCCCCATAAAGAAGGCCAGTTCAGAACTGGCTCAATTTGGAATCTGGGGTACAGCATTATATGCCCTTAGAAGAGTAGATGTTCTCAAGGGATGCCAATCAACTCTGATTGGTCAAAACACTGTGGGAAGTGGGTTGAGGGTCTTTGAGTACTTGTCCCAGATCACTCAGTCCTGGTCAAAGAGACATCAATTCCCATTATCACCAGTCTTGACAATAAGGAGGAATCAGCATTTTCCCAGACCTGTCCAAGCAACATAACACCCATTTAGGTTACATCTTAATGTGCTTCTGAAGAAGGACTGAACTTTGAAAAAAAGGGGGATGGAGAAGCTCTGAATTTTCAAGATAATGATTACTAAGAAAAATAATTTTTCACAGCACTCATTGTGTTTAGGCAAGATAGGGTTATAGAATCCCAAAACATCAGAGTTGGAAGGGATCAAAGAAGTCATCACATCAACTTATACAAGAACAACAATGTCCTTGTCTGCCTAGAATCCTTGTCCTCACAGAGATGATAGTCAAGTAGGTAGATCTGATATATACCCAAATAACAAAATAAAATACTTTATGCCAAATGTAGGAGAGAGGTTTAAATAAATTGCCCCATGAGATCCCAGGGGATAGAAATTATTACTGATTGGTGACATTGAGGAGGCTTTATCTAGCTCACTATTGAAGGAAAAAGTACTACTAATACTGTACTCTGTGATTTAGGTTTAAGTGTGCCAGAAACAATTTTAACTTTAGCATTAACATAACTTGGAGGGTGATATCCCAACTGCTCTAGTCCCTCAAGTTCTCTGAGAGACTCTCTGCCCTAAGACAATTTATTGTAACATTTATAGTAATCTTGAACAAAGAAAATATTAGAAAATGTGAAAATACAATTTTGTGTTAATATTCCAGAATAGTCACTACTCAGTTCCTTCCTGGATCACTTCCCCTTAAGAATTCCTGTTTGTATTCAGTATCTTAATCTTGAATTTCAAGAGAAGCCATTGGCCCCAAGGAGGTCAAGAGATCACTTCTAGGCTTAAAAAGGCAAGCGTTTCCATCTAAACAAGAGTAAAGTTTGGTAATCACCCTTACTCCATTTCAAACGAAGGCCTTAGTCTTTGTTCTTCCTACTTTCCTAATGAAAAAGTCTGGAGAGGATTGTAGGCTAATCAAAAATATTATTTCTAGTATTTCTAGAAAAACTAAAAAGGAGAGGTTTTTTTTTTCATTTTTTGTTGTTTTGTTTTTAAAATACTTCCACACACTCCAAACATCCTGGGACATCTTATCATTTGCCCTACTGCTGCCTCTTGTGCACCTGGAATAATCTCCTTTGGTAGGAGAGACCTTCTTTTCTTCCTAATTCCCCAACTGATTAACTGATTCATCATGAAACTATACCGTGGGGCTGACCTTGATTGTTCAGTGAGGGAATGGAAACTCAACTCAAGTGATGCCCTGACCATACTTCAAATTAATTCACCCACTATATGTTGAATGCCAATAGAAGAAGAAGAAGAAGAAGAAGAAGAAGAAGAAGAAGAAGAAGAAG